>NC_139718.1:4763060-4786339 GCF_964188405.1 Protomyctophum parallelum | reverse complement strand
CACCAGATTAAGCCCCACTCACAGTCACTCCCCATGCCGTTGGCGTTGGACTGAAGCAGTCAGCAAAATGTCAGATTAAATCCTAGACACTCTCACGTCACATTCTCTCCTTTAAAGTAGTGCCCGAGGCTGCCGATCTTCATGTGAAGGACCCCAAATATTATATGTAATTGGCCGCCGACCCCCATCTGAAAATATGTTGTTCCAGGGACCTCCCCAGAAGCAAAGATTTGAGTTCAAAACTCCGTAACAATATATATTCAAAGATTTCAGGCACATTTTCACGATTTAAAAAAAAATAGCAGACCTACAAGCTCATAGAGCGTCATGATTTACGTGGCGCTGTGAGCTTGTTGATCGGCTGTTTTCGAGCGCATGACACCCGCACGCAACACACACACACACACACACACACAACGCAGGCTTGACACGCAAATGCAAAGGAGGCGTTGTTGACGCGATATCGTGCGGACGAAGGTGGCGTGCGGACGAAATGAGAGGAAAAGAATGTCTCCACTGACTCAGATTGCTGACCTCATCCTTAATAACCCATTCTGACCTGAGATCAGATTCATACGAGGTTTCCACTAGACACACACACTGGTCTGATCAACCCATTCTGACCCGACATCAGATTCTAAAAAATGTCAGTGGTTCTTCGATTTAAAAAAAAATAGCAGACCTACAAGCTCGTAGTGGCGCAAAGACAACAGAGAACGTTTAAAATAATGGTTAAAGTGGTCACAAAGACAGTAAAGCGACACCGTATCGTATACGCGTCCGTTTTCCCGTCCTAAACGGGATAATAATGTGACTCAGGGCCTTGTCCTGGATACCAACGTTCCCAGGCTATATTACTCTTCTGTTCCCAAAAATAAAGAAAAGAAGAAAAAAAATGACACATAACTTTTCGTCGGTGTGGCATCCTATATCCCTCCTCATGTCTCCTTTCTGCCGCTTCTCCAACACAGAGGAAACTCGATTGGGGATGACGCCATTGACCTTAATACCACAGGTGCTCTCATTGAAGAGGAGCCAGTTCCCAAACCATAATAAAGCGCTGCTCCGGTGTTCTCACCATGGATGGATTTAATTTCACCTGTCGCTATGGCGTTACAACAGGGCGTTGGGGGGGGGGTGGTGGACGGGAAGGAAGGGAATTTCCCCCCCTTCCCCTCCCCCCCCCCCCCCCACCACCCCCCCGGAGACCTAGCTTTTACTCCCTCCTGGCCCAACGACTGTTTCCTGACACCGTTTCTCAAGTGGAAGAAGGAAGAAGGCCGGTTGACATCACCTTCTTAAAGCCCCCCACCCACCCACCCACCGGATCAGGCAGACATCGGGCTCGCCCTCAGGTGGTTTCAGGAGGAAAGTAGCCGTGTCACGTATAAATATATATATATATATATATATATATACACACAGGTTTCAGGAGGAAAGTAGCCGTGTCACGTATAAATATATATATACACACAGGTTTCAGGAGGAAAGTAGCCGTGTCACGTATAAATATATATATACACACAGGTTTCAGGAGGAAAGTAGCCGTGTCACGTATAAATATATTATATACACACAGGTTTCAGGAGGAAAGTAGCCGTGTCACGTATAAATATATTATATACACACAGGTTTCAGGAGGAAAGTAGCCGTGTCACGTATAAATATATATATATACACACAGGTTTCAGGAGGAAAGTAGCCGTGTCACGTATAAATATATTATATACACACAGGTTTCAGGAGGAAAGTAGCCGTGTCACGTATAAATATATTATATACACACAGGTTTCAGGAGGAAAGTAGCCGTGTCACGTATAAATATATATATATACACACAGGTTTCAGGAGGAAAGTAGCCGTGTCACGTATAAATATATTATATACACACAGGTTTCAGGAGGAAAGTAGCCGTGTCACGTATAAATATATTATATACACACAGGTTTCAGGAGGAAAGTAGCCGTGTCACGTATAAATATATATACACACACAGGTTTCAGGAGGAAAGTAGCCGTGTCACGTATAAATATATATATACACACAGGTTTCAGGAGGAAAGTAGCCGTGTCACGTATAAATATATTATATACACACAGGTTTCAGGAGGAAAGTAGCCGTGTCACGTATAAATATATATACACACACAGGTTTCAGGAGGAAAGTAGCCGTGTCACGTATAAATATATATATACACACAGGTTTCAGGAGGAAAGTAGCCGTGTCACGTATAAATATATATATACACACAGGTTTCAGGAGGAAAGTAGCCGTGTCACGTATAAATATATATATACACACAGGTTTCAGGAGGAAAGTAGCCGTGTCACGTATAAATATATTATATACACACAGGTTTCAGGAGGAAAGTAGCCGTGTCACATATAAATATATTATATACACACAGGTTTCAGGACGAAAGTAGCCGTGTCACGTATAAATATATATACACACAGGTTTCAGGAGGAAAGTAGCCGTGTCACGTATAAATATATATATATACACAGGTTTCAGGAGGAAAGTAGCCGTGTCACGTATAAATATATATATATACAGGTTTCAGGAGGAAAGTAGCCGTGTCACGTATAAATATATATATACACAGGTTTCAGGAGGAAAGTAGCCGTGTCACGTATAAATATATATATACACAGGTTTCAGGAGGAAAGTAGCCGTGTCACGTATAAATATATATATACACAGGTTTCAGGAGGAAAGTAGCCGTGTCACGTATAAATATATATATACACAGGTTTCAGGAGGAAAGTAGCCGTGTCACGTATAAATATATATATACACAGGTTTCAGGAGGAAAGTAGCCGTGTCACGTATAAATATATATATACACACAGGTTTCAGGAGGAAAGTAGCCGTGTCACGTATAAATATATATATACACACAGGTTTCAGGAGGAAAGTAGCCGTGTCACGTATAAATATATATATATACACAGGTTTCAGGAGGAAAGTAGCCGTGTCACGTATAAATATATATACACACACAGGTTTCAGGAGGAAAGTAGCCGTGTCACGTATAAATATATATATATACAGGTTTCAGGAGGAAAGTAGCCGTGTCACGTATAAATATATATATACACACAGGTTTCAGGAGGAAAGTAGCCGTGTCACGTATAAATATATTATATACACACAGGTTTCAGGACGAAAGTAGCCGTGTCACGTATAAATATATATACACACAGGTTTCAGGAGGAAAGTAGCCGTGTCACGTATAAATATATATATATACACAGGTTTCAGGAGGAAAGTAGCCGTGTCACGTATAAATATATATATATACAGGTTTCAGGAGGAAAGTAGCCGTGTCACGTATAAATATATATATACACACAGGTTTCAGGAGGAAAGTAGCCGTGTCACGTATAAATATATATATACACACAGGTTTCAGGAGGAAAGTAGCCGTGTCACGTATAAATATATTATATACACACAGGTTTCAGGACGAAAGTAGCCGTGTCACGTATAAATATATATACACACAGGTTTCAGGAGGAAAGTAGCCGTGTCACGTATAAATATATATATATACAGGTTTCAGGAGGAAAGTAGCCGTGTCACGTATAAATATATATATACACAGGTTTCAGGAGGAAAGTAGCCGTGTCACGTATAAATATATATATACACAGGTTTCAGGAGGAAAGTAGCCGTGTCACGTATAAATATATATATACACAGGTTTCAGGAGGAAAGTAGCCGTGTCACGTATAAATATATATATACACAGGTTTCAGGAGGAAAGTAGCCGTGTCACGTATAAATATATATATACACAGGTTTCAGGAGGAAAGTAGCCGTGTCACGTATAAATATATATATACACACAGGTTTCAGGAGGAAAGTAGCCGTGTCACGTATAAATATATATATACACACAGGTTTCAGGAGGAAAGTAGCCGTGTCACGTATAAATATATATATACACACAGGTTTCAGGAGGAAAGTAGCCGTGTCACGTATAAATATATTATATACACACAGGTTTCAGGAGGAAAGTAGCCGTGTCACGTATAAATATATATATACACACAGGTTTCAGGAGGAAAGTAGCCGTGTCACGTATAAATATATATATACACACAGGTTTCAGGAGGAAAGTAGCCGTGTCACGTATAAATATATTATATACACACAGGTTTCAGGAGGAAAGTAGCCGTGTCACATATAAATATATATATATACACAGGTTTCAGGAGGAAAGTAGCCGTGTCACGTATAAATATATATATATACAGGTTTCAGGAGGAAAGTAGCCGTGTCACGTATAAATATATATATATACAGGTTTCAGGAGGAAAGTAGCCGTGTCACGTATAAATATATATATACACAGGTTTCAGGAGGAAAGTAGCCGTGTCACGTATAAATATATATATACACAGGTTTCAGGAGGAAAGTAGCCGTGTCACGTATAAATATATATATACACAGGTTTCAGGAGGAAAGTAGCCGTGTCACGTATAAATATATATATACACAGGTTTCAGGAGGAAAGTAGCCGTGTCACGTATAAATATATATATACACAGGTTTCAGGAGGAAAGTAGCCGTGTCACGTATAAATATATATATACACACAGGTTTCAGGAGGAAAGTAGCCGTGTCACGTATAAATATATATATACACACAGGTTTCAGGAGGAAAGTAGCCGTGTCACGTATAAATATATATATATACACAGGTTTCAGGAGGAAAGTAGCCGTGTCACGTATAAATATATATACACACACAGGTTTCAGGAGGAAAGTAGCCGTGTCACGTATAAATATATATATACACACAGGTTTCAGGAGGAAAGTAGCCGTGTCACGTATAAATATATATATATACAGGTTTCAGGAGGAAAGTAGCCGTGTCACGTATAAATATATATATACACACAGGTTTCAGGAGGAAAGTAGCCGTGTCACGTATAAATATATATATACACAGGAACGTGAAGGGAAGGGATGGGGGGGGGGGGGGCACAGTGTTGTTTTCGTCGACTAAAACTAAGACGGAAAATGTTTGTCGACTACCTATTTTCACTGTGGACAAGAGATCCAGTATAAGTCATTTTACACTTGTTGTGATGCGTTGTGAGCTTGTAGATCGGCTATTTTCAGCAAGTGTAAAAACACTCATTATGACGGCATCAAGACCCGCCCAAATACATTTTAGTCGACTAAATCAACTGTAGATTTACTCGACTAAAATCTCATGACATTTAGTCGACTAAAACTAGACTAACACTATAAGACATTCCAGGTGACTAAAATGTGACTAAAACTAAATGAAGTTTCAGTCCAAAGACTATGACTAAACTAAAATAGAAAATTGCTGCCAAAAACAACACTGGGGGGGGGGGGGGGGGGGCACACACACACACACACACACACACACACACACACACACACACAGTGCAGAGGGGAGGAGGGAAGTGTGAGTGTTCACGTCGTCCAAATCAAACAAGGGAGCAGGAATACCAGAATTCAGTAAAAGGAATTAACCCATTCTGACCTGAGATCAGATTCTAAAAATGTCAGTCGTTCTTCGATTTTTCTAAAATAGCAGACCTACAAGCTCGTATCGCGCCACTCGGTGGCGCGATATGAGCTTGTAGATCTGCTATTTTTCAATAGCTAAAGCATAACATGATGCTGACACCAAAATGGGTGCCCGTATAGAATGGGTTAATATAGACCACATGCTACAGTCAGATATAGAAGGTGAACTCGTTGTGTATTAAATTATATTAGATGATAGTATTATTATAGTAATTAATATAGACCACATGCTACAGTCTGATATAGAAGGTGAACTCGTTGTACAGTATGACAGTGATGTACTGTAAATAGGTTTTCAATGTAATGAGTCCCGGGGAGGCAGGGATGGTCTTTTAGAAATGTACTGTAAATAGAAATGTACTGTAAATAGGTTTTCAATGTAATGAGTCCCGGGGATGCAGGGACGGTCTTTTAGAATGAGTCCCAGGGACATTTTATGAGTCCCACTATAAACAACGTTAGGAGTCATATTTTCCTTTCCTTTTTTTTTTTTTTTTTTTTTACAAATTGCAGCATTTAACTCCCATCTCATTTTATATGGTTATAATGTGGTTATATTCATGTAGAAAACAGAATAATTATGAATTATTATTATAACTATAAAGCTAGCAAAAAAAAACAGCACAGTAGTACAGTATAGTGCATCCTGTGGATGCAGAGGTCGTTAATTTGACTATAAACTGCGTTTTGGGATGCAAAATGCACCCTATTTTAAATCTCCGAGTACTGTACGGTATACTGTCTTTTGTACATCGGACGTACTGTACATCCCCAACGCCAAATTCACTCACAATCATCGTTATAAACAAATCCTTGTCTAGCTCCACTTCTACCACCACGTGAAACAAAAAGGGAATGCAGTACAGTAGCCATGCCAGGAAGAATTTGTCTCCTTTCATGTCTCTACCCTCGCGAAGCCCCGAGTATCAAATATGCAAACGTAATACGGCGGGGGGGGGGGGGGAATAAAAACGCTGCTAAATTATTATCGCTGTCAACTGCATGGCATGCTTGAATGTGCACATATTGGTGTCTGTGTGTGGCTTCCAAAGTGCTAATTGGACATGATGAGGCTAATTAGCAGGAGCCCCAAAGAGCCACAAAAACAACCACTTGGTGTCACAGAATGATAGCTGCGCATGCATAGCTCACTTCAGAGCAATTAGACCACAACACTTCTGTGCTGTCTGGAAGCACTGTGGGAAAGGAGACACGGCTTCCTCTGTGTTGGAGCAAAACTCATGAAGGATGTGCCGCGCGCATGAAACTTTTTAACTTTTTATTTTGAATGCAAATTATTTATTTTTTATTATTATTATTGTTTTTTTGGGGGGGGGGGTCCCAGACACAGTATAGTTTAAGACTCTTAAGACCTTTTTTTTAATACCTAAGAAAAATATTAATTAAATTAAAAGACCACCAATGCATAAAAGTAATTAATTAAATTTAAAAAAGACCACCAATGCATAAATGTAATCAACTATACTGAAACTAAATGGATAATGCCTCAACTCCAACAATTCCAAGTGCTTGTCAGGGTTTAAATATGATTATTTTAATAAATAATGATACTTTTGGGGCGAGTCCCCCAGTTCAAATAGGATAATTGTGGGTGGTCGTGGTGTGTCTTGAAAAGGTTTGACAACCACTGCTGTAAGCAACAACCCAGCTGCAGCTAATTAAATACATGTTAGATTTAGTGGCAAAACTGTCTGTGCTTGAACACTGCAGGAACGCCCTAAACCTATCACACCCATTATTACTTTTATTACCGGCAGCTGTGTTTGTTATCGGCTATAGTATTTAACGTGATTATTATGCTTTCACTATTAAAAGCAGCTATTAATTAATTTAGGACATGAGACAAAGATTGTACACAAAATGTCAATGTCATGACAGTTTCCTGAAAAACCATGTTTCTATATCAGTGGTGCTCAAAACTTTTTCATGTCAAAGATCTCCGGAATTTATCTGTATTTGGCCACAGATTTTCTTCAAAAAATAGCTATAGCCTTTTTTAACATCATTTTTCAGATGGGGGTTCCGGGGTCACACACATGTATAATACAATTCTGGGGGTCCTTGACATGAAAACTGCCCCATTAGGGTGTCATGTCGTCGTCCCCCCCCCCCCCCAACCACAGCACTAGAAAAATGCAGACTTAAACCAACACATTATTATAGGTTTCTGGATGATATTTTTGGAATATGGGAACATAGCAAGGAAGAATTCCAGGAATGTATTGATGTTCTAAATAGCCATCATAGATACATAACGATAAAATTTGTGACACACACTGAAAGGATTGACTTTCTTGATGTAACAATCTTCAAGGGCCCAAACTTTAACTTTAATGGGAAACTAGACTTAAAAGTATTCTTTAAAGAAACAGACACCCACGCCCTATTACACAAAACGTCATTCCACCCGACACACTCTTACACAGGGATAGTCAAATCACAACTACTAAGATTCCATAGGATTTGCACGCAAAGAAGTGATTTCAAAATAGCTTGTAAAACACTATTTAAGGCCCTCAGACTAAGAGGATACACTAGGACGTTCCTCCGGAAAGCTCAAAGTACCTTCTTAGAAATAAGAGTGCGAGATCCAGGCCCTAAATTGGCCCTGATAACCAGTTATTCAACACAGAGCACACTAGCCAACAACAGAATAAAAAGGAATTTTGAGAACCGAACGGATGATCTTCTAAAAGATTATAAAATTATATCGGCCTACAGAAAAAACAAAAACCTTAAAGATTATCTAGTACACAGCAAGCTAAAAGAAATCAACACACCAGCACGTGAGGGACCAGAATACTTCAAACCCAAACAATTAGTCAAAAATAGAACTACAAAACGTGTGTTAGAGATTAAACAACAAATAACAACTAGAACCAGCAACTGCATTTACTTAATCACATGTGACAAATGTGGTTTACAATATGTCGGAGAAACGGGTAAAACAATAGGTACAAGGCTGGGACAACACAGATACAATATTAACAATGGAAAAAAGACAACCACAAGGTTTGTGCAACATTTCATGGATCATGGCATTGAAGCTCTAAAATGCGCTGGACTTCAACACAATCCCAACTGGACAGTAGGACAAAGACGTTTTAATGAAAAACAGTGGGTTAAGAACCTCAACATGGATTTTCCTGGAGGCTTAAACATGCCTAAAATCAGATCTTGAACACAACAAAAACTTAAACTCAGGATTAAACTGGAGAAATCTAAAAATGATTGGATCAGACTTCCTTTCGGATACATGGCGAATGCATTTATTCCTTGCATTGTGCCTACACATGTTGCAAGCTGCGGTCGCAACATGTGTAGGCACAGTGCACTGAAGTTTTTTTATTCCCCCCCCCCAAAAACTACTTGAACAAATACTTCTCTCGACAACAACATATCACTTGTCCACCCCCGTTAATTATTTATTACGGAACACTGGGAGGGGATTTGTCAGTGCAGGGAGATTTAATCCATTCTGACCTGAGATCAGATTCATACGAGGTTTCCGCCGGACACACACTGGGTCTGATTAACCCATTCTGACCTGAGATCAGATTTTAGAAATGTCAGTCGTTCTTCGATTTTTTTCAAAAATAGCAGACCTACAAGCTCGTAGCGCGCCACTCGGTGGCGCGCTATGAGCTTGTAGATCTGCTATTTTTCAATAGCTAAAGCATAACATGATACTAACACCAAAATGGGTTCCCGTTCAGAATAGGTTAAACCCCCGCCTGCCTTTCCCAGTGAAAAGCAGGACAAGGAGGTATAGCATCATGTTTACACCACCTCTGGATCTGTAATCTGCAGCACAGAGGTATATCCCATTTTGGGTGGGAACCGCTTCTGGTGTTAGCATTATGCTATGCTTCATAGCTATTGAAAAAATAGCAGATCTACAAGCTCGTAGCGCGCCACCGAGTGGCGCGCTACGAGCTTGTCGGTCTGCTATTTTTGGGAAAATCGAAGAACAACTTGACATAGAAACATGGCTTTTTTCAGAAAACTGGTCAGGATGTATGGAAGAAATTTTTTAGAATCTGATCTCAGGTCAGAATGGTATATATAATATACGAGCAGCAACAACAACAAGGCCCTCTAATCCCATCACATCAAAGACAAACAGCCATGCTTTTTTTTCCTTTTCTATAGCTTTTTCTCTGCGCGGCACGTTGAAAACCACGACGACGACGCACGCGCTGCTTGAATGTGAGAGCACGGTAATCTGTTACGGCAGGTGGAACCTCCACAACGCCAAGGGGTGTGTGTGTGTGTGTGTGTGTGTGTGTGTGTGTGTGTGTGTGTGTGGGGCAGCTCCCACTTCCACTGTTACGGCAGCCAAGACAAACAGCTTATATCGAGAACCCCCCATCTCTCTCTCGCACTCTCTCTCTCTCTCTGTGTGCGTGCGTGCTGGTTTGTGAACTGATCTGTCTGTGTTTGTGTGTATACGTGTGTGTGTGTGTGTGTGTGTGTGTGTGTGTGTGTGTGTGTGTGTGTGTGTGTGTGTGTGTGTGTGTGTGTGTGTGTGTGTGTGTGTGCGTGCAGTCCGTCTGGGGTGAGTCAGTGCCTGTCGTCACCTCACCTGCTTCCCTCCAGGGAGCAGCTACAGTGACACTATACATGGCCCTAGTCAGCAATGCTGCAGGGTTAGTGTGTGTGTGTGTGTGTGTGTGTGTGTGTGTGTGTGTGTGTGTGTGTGTGTGTGTGTGTGTGTGCGTGTGGCCCTCGTCAGCAGTGCTGCAGCTAGGGGAAAAAAAAGTACTCCCATTGTTTACTTAAGTATAAAAGTATCAACGCTGCAACAATAACTGAAACAGTCCGGAATGCAAAATTGACTTGAGCAAAAGTACCAAAAGTATTGGTATAAAAATGTACTTGACATTGAAATGTAGGCCTGATGTAGAAATTTAAAAGAAAAAAGTCTTCTAAATCCTGACAGTTTTCTGAAATACCTCATGTTTCTGTATCAGTGGTGCTCAATATTTCATGTCAAGGACCCCAAAACATGATATTATGTAATTGGCCGCCATCTGAAAATATCTGAAAATATGTTGTTGCAGGGACTCCCCCCCCCCCCCCAGAAGCAAAGATTTGAGTTAAAAACATTCACTCTGAAAGAATATATACATTCAAAGATTTGCGCCACATTTTCACGTTTTTTCACAAAATAGTAGATAGTACATGGTAGATCTACGCTACGAGTTTGTATATATCTGCCATATATTTTGCCAACACCAAAAGGGTTTTTTTGTTGTCTACAGATCTACAAGCTCACCATGACGTGCTATTTTCAAATGGCCCGAAATGCATAAAGGGCTGAAGTATTTGAGTACTTAGATACCATTTCATTGTGAAATATCACGCGTCAAAACGGGGCTGATCGCCATCGCGAGCATGCACACGCACACGCACACACACACGCACACACACGCACACGCACACACACGCACACACACACACACACACACACACATAATTTTTTATGTCCACATAAGAGATACAATAAAAGCAATACAAGCATGTCGTTTCAAGGCGTTTTTTAATGTTTGTCTAGACAAGACAAACATTAAACCTGCGTACAGGAGGAGGAGCAGTAACAGTAGTAAGAGTATTGAAAATTGGAAATAGTCAAAGTAATGTACACAAATACCTCAGAACTGTACTCAAGTACAGTACTTAACTTTAAGTTACTTCACAACACTGCGTTTCCTCAACCATTTCCACCAACGATTGCACCTCAGGAGGAAATGTTGCCCGTTTCCAACGGGACAACTCTGCACAATGAGCACGTCTTTACTTTTGGTACTTAAGTACATTTTTTATGCCAAATACTTTAGTACTTTCACTCCACTAGACATTTCCACTTGTAATGGAGTATGTCTATATTGCAGTATTTTTACTTTTTAACTAAGTGAAAAATATGAGTACCCCCCCCCCCCCCCCCCCCAACACTGGCGTAGTGTTCAAACAGCGCCAGGCCGTCCAACATGTGTTTGTTTTTGTTCACTTGATTGGAGCCTTTTTTCCCCTCTCAATTACCATTCACGGCACATGAGTCAACGCCGCGTCATACACACGTACAAACACACACACACACACACACACACACACACACGCACGCACGCACGCACGCACGCACACGCGTACACCAGTGTTGTTTTCGTCGACTAATACTAAGACAAAAAATGTCCGTCGACTACCTATTTTAAAAAACAAAAACTAAATGGAAACTAAATTAAATCTAAGCTACGATGACTAAAACTCTGACTAAATATACTGACAATTTCGTCGACAAATAAAAACTAGACTATAATGTTAGGAATGGACTAGTGGACAAGAGATCCAGTATAAGTCATTTTACACTTGCATGCTGAAAATAGCTTTTATTTTCAGCAAGTGTAAAAACACTCATTAAGACAGCATCAAGACCCACCAAAATACATTTTAGTCGACTAAATCAACTGTAGATTTAATCGACTAAAATCTTATGACATTTAGTCGACTAAAACTAGACTAACACTAAGACATTCCAGGTGACTAAAATGTGACTAAAACTAAATGAAGTTTCAGTCCAATGACTATGACTAAACTAAAATAGAAATTTGCTGCCAAAAACAACACTGGCGTACACGCACTCACGCACTCACACACTACACACACTACACGTTTGTATTATTACTTTTTTTTTGAGGATATCAACCTTCTTAGGGCAATGATTTTCATGAGCGCCATTTACATGTTGGGGCCTTTTTTTAACCCTAAAGCAGTTCTCCCAACTTTTTGGTGCTTCGGTAACTCCTTTTGCCATTTTGGTGAATCCGAGTACCGACAGAATAATACCGACATTCAGAAAGGCCAGTTTTTATGTCATAATGTTAATTACTTAATGTGGTTTGAAGCTTTACAGAACAGCACGTTCACATACATTTTTTGTCAATGTATGTGAAAAGCTATGCCGCGCTATGTATAGTGCCGCGCTATGTAGCTTGTAGTATTTTAGAAAAACCCGTGAAAATGTGCCTCAAATCTTTGAATATATTATAGCGAACGTTTTGAACTCATATCGTTGCTTCTGGGGGGAGGTCCCTGGAACAACATATTTTCAGATTGCATATAATTTTTGGGGTCCTCGACATGAAATAGTGAGACCCACTGATATAGAAACAAGAGGTTTTTCAGAAAATTGTCATGATTTAGAAAACTTTATTTTTAGGCATATAAATGGCATATAAATGGGTTAAACTAAATTAAAAAAAAAAAAAAATCCCCCTGTACCCCCTGTAGCACCTCTGCGTTAACTGTATGATTCTGACCTCACTGTTTTTGTCTAGTTTTTGTTTTTAAGTTTAAGTTTTTTGTTGGTACTCATGGCTGCCAGTTCCCGCCTGATGTTGTGTGGGAGTCCAGACTGCTTCAGACCGTACCGAAGAACTGCTACCTTACATAATGTCTTGAGGCTCGGACTGAAGTCTAAGACGTACAGGTCGTATCGTCCTCCAAAGAGGATGACGCGATCTCCCACCATGCAACAGCACTTATCATTCATCCTTTGTGGGCGTTGCCCCTTGGGCTCAACCTTCTTCCAGGAGAAGGTCTCTGGACTGAATCTCCACACGTCATTGAGGAACATGTTACCGTTCCAACCACCAAATATGTACAGCTCTCCATTGTAGGTAAAGGATGAATGATCCCTGCGTCCCCCTGGTAGAAGCTGTGTAGAAGGTGTGTCCAGCCATTGGTTGGTCTCTGTGTCAAACACTCTGACTCTGTTGTTGTAGTCGTTAAGATAAGCCTGCATAGAGCCCCCATGGCCCCCAAACACAAACATCTTTGTCCCGATGATGGTAGAAGAGTGACGGTATGTAGCAGGATGTGGAGTTCCTCTGGTGTTAATTAAAGTCCAGACCATCGTGGTGGTGTCCAACTTGCAGATGTCATTAGTGTATCCAGTCTTCTGTCTTACTCCTCCATGAATATACATGACCTTCCCCAAGACACAGGCTGAGTGGTCGTACCTCTCCTTTGGCACGGTCTCAGAAACCTGTGGTTTGAACCATCTGTGGGCGTCGACATCAAATGCATAAAGCACATTGCAGAAAGGAACCCCTCCCCAGAGGTAGACAGTATCTTCAATCAGCACAGCGGTGTGGCCCCGGCGCCCGGAGGGAACCTCAAGGTGAGGTTCTCCAGTTCCAGGGGTCACTGCAGGGGTCAACTTCCTCCAGCATAAAGACACTGTATTAAGGACGTGTACTTCAATGAGATCTCTTCCCCTCTGGTTTCCGTCTCCTCCAAAGCAGTAGATCTCGTGTCCGACCACCACAGCAGCCTGGTCCTTCCTATGTTCTCCTGTCAGATGTATCGTCCAGTGAACCATTTCACACAGCAGCTCAATGAGTGTTGACAACTGGTTTACAGATGAACCTGTTAGGACGAAGGCAGCTCGGTTTCCTCAGTTGCAAGTCTCTTAACTGATGTTTAGAGTATCGGACACGTCTTTATAAAGAACAATTACACTGTTGTGATGTCATGGCATGATCATGTCATATTGTCACGCAATCTGAGTGGCCATTTGGGCCAGAACAACCTGTGTCAGAACTATGTCGTCAATCATCCATATTTGGGCATATGGACGGAGAGAAAGAAAACACAGACAAGCAACACCCGGAACCGGATTGTTTGTGAGGAAGTGGACTGGCATTTGAATTGTCTCAGAGCCCTGAGCTCAACCCACGTCTGTCCCTATTGGTCGACTAAAGAGCATCTACTGACCCATGTCTGTCCCTATTGGTCGTCTAAGAGCACCTACTAACCCATGTCTGTCCCTATTGGTCGAGGAAGAGCACCTATTAACGAGTGTTTAACTAGAGGTTGACACTCACATCTGGTAACCTATTCAGTATTTTAGCTGTGATGTGAGCGCCCCCTCCTGAGATACTTCCGGGTCCTACTTTTGTGTCGCTTTTGTGTCCCCATGGAGTTATACTGTGACGCTCCGTCGGACTAAATCTGAGACGAAAACAACCACGAAAGTCTAATTTTACCGCTTTCCTCGCAACAACAAAGCTACTGGTCTCCCAAATCTGTCTGTGACAGGCCGTCTGCCCCACACGGAATACTATCGCCATTTTATCTCATTGTGTCAACTAAATCCTCTTTAATGCAAACTAGATTCAACATACTCAAGCCTGCACACATTCTAAATATGCCCCCGAAATATTGTACTGAGCAAATGGACTGTTACCACCTTCAATAATAATGATAATAATAGTCTTTATTGTCTCCACATCATATATTTTTGTTGTCATGGACACTTGTACAAAACATTAATAATTCTACTCGAGTTGGAAGCATTGAGACCCATTTTAACCCTCAATGGCTTCCTTTCTGAAAACTAACGTCACTGTTAAAAGATTCACGCGTTTAGATATTCTATTTACAATGGGATGCGGACGGGAGCTGGTGCCACTTGGACCCGGACGTAACGTAGCACTACAAAATGACGTCGGACTTAAATACTGAATAGGACTGCACAGTGCACACTGTTACACAAGGTGACGACATCTGTAGCCAATCACAGCGCTGATAATCCATGGGCCTGGAATTCAGCCAATCACAAACACCACTAAGAGAGCATGGAATAATCACTTCCTGATCCGCTCCGCCCTGTTTTGTTTTCTGTGATATTTTAAAGAGACTAGAGCGTATGTTGACAAGCTTCATGGAGATGCTAATTTTCATTTCCAGCTCGATTTGGCACCTGCCCACAGAGCCAGAACTACTAGTGACTGGTGTAATGACCATGGTATTACTGTGTTAAAACTACTAGTAACTGGTGTACTGACCATGGTATTACTGTGTTAAAACTACTAGTAACTGGTGTACTGACCATGGTATTACGGTGTTAAAACTACTAGTAACTGGTGTACTGACCATGGTATTACTGTTTTAAAACTACTAGTAACTGGTGTACTGACCATGGTATTACTGTGTTAAAACTACTAGTAACTGGTGTACTGACCATGGTATTACTGTGTTAAAACTACTAGTAACTGGTGTGCTGACCATGGTATTAGTGTGCTTAACTGACCAGCCAACTGGTCTGACCTGAACCCCACAGATAATATAAGTTGTATTGTCAAGAGGAAGGTGTGAGACATGAGACTGTATACTGTATACAAATTAATGTACGGCTGTTATCAAAGCAAACCTGGGCTTCCAGAACACCTCAACAGGCTGATCACCTCCATGCCACGCCCCATTGATGACATTATTTGTTCAAAACGTAGCCCAGAGTCCCAGACCAAGTATTAACTGCATACATTTATATACTTTTCAGATGGTCGACATTTTTTTTTTTTTTTTTTTTGTGGTCTCGTAAAATATTCTAATTCATTGAGATAGGATTTGTTTTTGATTTCCATGAGCTGTACGCCATAATCATCAAGATTAAAACAAAACAAAAAAGGTTTTAAATACACAATATATGAAAGTTTCACTTTTTGAATTATATCACGGAAGAAAATTAACTTTTACAAAAATACTCTAATTCATTGAGATGGACCTGTATAGAGGGTGTATGCGCATGCTTAAAGTGAATGGCACATTGAGTGGCAAAGCAACAGGCAGAGTGAGTTTAACATTGTTTAATGGTGTTTAATGCAATCAGACAGGACTTTTCTGTGTGGATGTTTATGGGCTGTCAAGGACAGAAAGTAGTTTTTAGCCTTTTTAGTAGGCGTTCCTGCATAACTTCCTGGTTTGATGATGTCTGAAGTGCAGTGTAGAAGTAAAATGATGGAATAATCGCGCACACACACTCGCACACGCACACACACACACACACACACACACACACACACACACACACACACACACACACACACACACACACACACACACACACACACACACACACACACACACACACACACACACACACACACACACACACACACACACACACACACACACACACACACACACACACACACACACCATGCCGAGAGGCTGCGCTGCATGCTTCCATAAATGTCAGATAAAGCCCTGTGGGCTGCAGGTGTAAACCATTTCCTAACGATATATCATCACCGCGCCGTGTCGCTTTGACCTTTGACCCCGGCCTGTTGTCTCACGGATCAATACAGGACTGAGGAGGAGGTTCAGTGGGTTCACGTGTGTGTGTGTGTGTGTGTGTGTGTGTGTGTGTGACGGTGTGCTGCGGCGTAGTGTCCCCGTCGCCCCGAATGCATTCCAAGAATAGGCCTCGCTCGCTCCCGCGACTTGACCCCTTGACCCCGCTTCCTTCCTGCTCCGTTCCCCCCTCCCCCTCTCTCTCTCTCTCTCCCTCTCTCCCTCTCTCCCTCTCTCTCTCTCTCTCTCTCTCTCTCTCTCTCCCTCTCTCCCTCTCTCTCCCTCCGTACACACATAAAGAACAACTGTCCTGTGCTCTGTCTGTGTTTCATGGCCGCCCCAATGCTTTTCCAATGTAAAGTCACATGGTTTGACCAAACACTTCATGTGTTTGATTTGTGGGGAGGGGGGTGCAATCAAACACAAGTGTTTGGTCAAAGTAAACCCCCCCTCCCCCCCCTATCGTGAATCATTAGCCGTCAAGCCGCAACAAAGCTTCAGGGATCAGCCAACATGCAGAGTGGGGGGTGCTCACTAGATCCCTACACAATACACTGGTGTAATTCCCCATTACACTAACGCGACAGTACGACTCACTGTACAGCAGGAGTCCTGTACGGTATAGGGCTTTGTCAAGGACGCCAAAAACTACATGTATTAACTGGCCGCCGACACCCCCCTCCCCCCCCACCTGAAAATATGTTGTTCCAGGGACCCCCCCCCACCCCCCCCCAGAAGCAAATATTTGTGTTGAGTTAAAAACGTTTGCTCTGATATTCAAAGATTTTGCACCACATTTTCACGACTTTTCAAAAATAGCAGATCTACAAGCTCATAGCGCGCTATGAGCTTGTAGATCTGCTATTTTTCAATAGCTAAAGCATAACATGTTGCTAACACCAAAAGGGGTTCCCGTTCAGAATGGGTTAAAAACGTTTGCTCTGATATTCAAAGATTTGCACCACATTTTCACGACTTTTCAAAAATAGCAGAAAATAGCTTGTAGATCTGCTATTTTTCAATAGCTAAATTATAACATAATGCTTAAAACACCAAAAGGGGTTCCCGTCCATCCACAATAGCAGAATAATTGACGCTCAACTGAGTTTGTAGGCCCACTATTTTTCATACGAGGTTTCCACTGGTTTCCACTGTTTCACACTGGTCTGATTAAACCTTATCGATTACTTTGGCTATTCAAAAAAAAAAAAAAAAGCCGATCTCCAGCCGCTACACACGAAGCAATGTTGTCTGAGCTTGTAGATAAAAAATAAATAAATAAAATTTGAAAAATCATGTTTAATGATATAGGAAAAGAAATAAATAAATAATAAAACAATGCGAATAATTTTGAGATTTTATTTTTATTTTATTTTGTATATTTGTCTATGGTGCAATTATTCCCAAAATAGGGACACCGGGCTTAAAATGTGCTTATTATTATTATTATTATTATTATTTGTGCAAGCTACTGTATATATCAGTATAGGCACAACAGAGTTAATAAACAACAGCTTTAGCCTTAGCTTATAGCCAGCCCTCCCATGGAATGTGCAGATTATAACCCCCCCCCTCCCACCCCCCCCCCCCCAAAACAACAAAGACCCTCGCACCGTCGCACCATCTGCCCCCCCCCCCCCCCCCCCCCCCCCTGTCTGCACTAATCACCCCAGGCCATGTGGCATTAAGGTTATCCACCACACAAACCCAACACGCGTGCCAACGTAGTTCCCCCCCTCCCCCCCCCTCCCCCGAGGCAAAGATGTTTTCTGGTGATTTTATACAGTATATCCGTTACACACACACCCCCCCCCCCCCCCCCCATTAAAAACATTCGCTCTGAAAGAATGCATTCAAACATTTGCGCCACATTTTCACGGTTTTTCAAAAATAGCAGACCTACAAGCTCATAGCGCGGCACTCGGTGGCGCGCTATGAGCTTGTAGATCTGCTATTTTTCAATAGCTAAAGTGTAACATAATACTTGAAACACCAAAAGGGGTTCCCGTTCAGAACACCCCCCCCCCCCCTTTACAATCTGCGTGTTTGACTCGTATATGCGTATACGGCGCGTGGACGTAATAACTATAATATCAGTTGTCTCGTTTTAAATTTCAGGGGGGAAAACGACTATACCGCTTCTTTGACACGTTGAAAAGAAAAAAAAGGGATTGCTCCACATTGCGCCACACAAGAGGAACAAACAAACAAGAAGGCATCCTTATGTGTGTAAACTGTCTTGTTCTTTGTGTTATGTCAAATGTATAATGTGTGTTTATGTGTTCTGCATCTCTTGGCTGCCGGGTCGCAAGACAAAAATGTCAGTGTGAACTGACAATAAAGTACTGTATCATATCATATCTTATTGCCAGCGTGTCACTCTTGCCTTAAGCATGCATCGCTCATACATCTCTCACAGTCGAGAACAAACAATGCTCGTTAATCCATTTAGGCCCAGACGTCTTTTTAAAATGTATTCTTTTCTGAAAAACCTCATGTTTCTGTATATCAGTGGTTCTCAATATTTCATGTCAAGGACCCCAAAAATTACATGTAATATGCCACCGACCCCTCATCTGAAAATATGTTGTTCCAGGGACCACCCACCAGAAGCAAAGATTTGAGTTAAAAACTGAAACTCTGGAAGAATATATATTCAAAGATTTGAGGCACATTTTCACAATTAAAAATAAATAAATAGCAGACCGCGGCACTCGGTGCCGCGCTATGAGATTGTAGATCTGCTATTTTTTCAATAGTTTCAAAAAGTATAACATAATAGCTTAAAAAACACCAAAAAGGTGTTACCGACCGAAATGGGTTAAAATAAAATCTGTCCTAAGCCACCAATAAGAGGTGGCTGCTTGGCTGCTTGGCAAAGTGCTTTCATGTCAAGAGGAGCACTATCTCTCTCCCACACCGGGATTAGACCAGACTAGCTCTTCTGCGCCATCACGGCACATATTATGGTGCTGGTCGGTGACAACGTCCCATTGTTGCAGAGGTGCGAACAGATGGATCTTATATGAGAGAGAGCAGTACAATGCAACAACAAACACGTACGTACGTACGGCCCCCCCTATCGCCGCTTTCTTTTACAATATCCATTTCCAACGCTGAGGAAGACGGCCGCGATACGTTTAACCCATTCTGAACGGGGAACCCATTTTGGTGTCAGCATCATGTTATGCTTTAGCTATTGAAAAATAGCAGACCTACAAGCTCATAGCGCGCCACCGAGTGGCGCGATACGAGCTTGTAGGTCTGCTATTTTTTGAAAAATCGAAGAACGACTGACATTTTTAGAATCTGATCTCAGGTCAGAATGGGTTAATCAGACACAGTGTGTGTCCGGCGGAAACCTCGTATGAATCTGATCTCAGGTCAGAATGGGTTCATCAGACCAGTGTGTGTCCGGCGGAAACCTTGTATAAATCTGATCTCAGGTCAGAATGGGTTAATAACCCATTTTAGACCTGAGGATGACGATTCTATTACAAATGCCTCGTAAATCCAGACAGTTTTTCTGAAAAAAAAACCCTATATGTTTCTGTGACATTTTCATGTCAAGGACCCGAAACTAGATGTATTTGACCGTCGACCCCCATCTGAAAATATATGTTGTTCCATCCAGGGACACCCCCCCCCCCTTCCCAGAAGCAAAGATATGAGTTAAAAACGTTCGCTCTGAAAGAATATATATAAATATTTGCGCCATATTTTCACGATTTCTTCTAAAATACCAGACCTACAAGCTATTTTTCCAACAGCTAAAGCATTACATAATGCTTAAAACACCAAAAGGGGTTCCCGTTCAGAATGGGTTATTTTTTAACACTTAACGAGAATTGAGAACAAGCAGCGTTTGAAGAGGTTGCAAATATTGCTCTCGCAATAAAAAAAACGGGAAAGCATCTGTCACTTTAGATAGTGTTATTCTGCTATTCAAAAGTATAGCAGAGCAGAGCTGGTGAGCTTGTACTGTACATACAGTATGCTACTTTTGAAAAAAAAACCTTGAAAGTGTACCGAGAACAACTTGTAGAATCAGGCCTCAGGTCTTAAAGGATTAAGTATTAGGAGAAGTGGGGAATTAAGTGCCATAAATACAGCTCCTGGGGAAGCGTCTGATTAGTGGAATTAATAAAAGGGAAACGTTGCCAGTTTTGAAGCTACACACACCATTGTTCTGGTATATTATCCTACATGATGAGGTGCAGGAAAAATAGAAACAAACCCCTGCATCGTCTGTGAATTTCTCCACATGTTGACATTCTGAAACGGTGGATGTCAAATAAGCATTTTGTTCACCTGTCACAAGTTAGCTGACGCGCGACGGGGTGTTTAAAAACAAAGAAAATAATAATATGTTTGACACACGCTGCATGCACATGCACCATGGCAACTAATGTCGCCGGAGGCTGTTTGCTTAACGATTGAGTGTTTCCTGGAACAACATATTTTCAGATGGGGGGTCGGAGGCCAATTACAGATAGTTTTTGGGGTCCTTGACGTGAAATATCGGGCACCACTGATACAGAAACATGCCGTATTTCAGAAAACTTTATTTAAAGTGAAACTGTATTTCAGAATTCTCATTTGTACCGCGTCGTATACGAGCTAACGTTGCTCGATGAAAATATATATACGATTCGCGTCAATGACACTGTATGAATTAGCCGTCACTCACCCACTCTTCACGCTGACATAGGGCCGATTCATACTCCTATTTTAGAGACGAATAAAAGTGGGTTCGGTTCAGAGCAGCCTCTGTCAGAGTAATGTAAAGTACAATATACATTCATTGTATTGTTGCTGTATATTGCTGTATATATATATATACAGTTAAGTTGTGTTATGTTGTTTTGAGTTCTTTCTTTTCTTTATTATTCACTATGTTGTCCAGACCTGGAACTTAATTAAAACGTATCTTCACCTGCAAGTCTGCCTCCTGTCCAATATGTCATTTTAAAGGTTTTATTACTGACAAACAGCCGATCCACAATCCCACTTAGTAACAGGGGGGGGGGGGGTCATTTGAGGTTCATTTTGGCACTACAGCGGTAAAATACGAGTATAAATTGGCCTTTAGAAAGACTGCAGAATCGAATTATGAATGAACATTAACACAACCCATTATGAATGAATTAACCATCACTCATCCACTCTTCGCGCCGACATAGAAAGACCGCAGAAACGACGGGAAAGATTGGCAGGACGAGACGAGGAGGGAGAGAAAGGCATGATGCAAACAAAAACAAAAAAAAGAGGTGACAGGGAAAAAGAGATATAGGTACAGTATATACACTATAGCATGCATGTGAGGATGAGAGAAGGCAATAAATAAATAACCCATTCTGAACGGGCACCCATTTTGGTGTTAGCATCATGTTATGCTTTAGCTATTGAAAAATAGCAGATCTACAAGCTCATAGCGCGCCACCGAGTGGCGCGCTACGAGCTTGTAGGTCTGCTATTTTTTTTTAAATCGAAGAACGACTGACATTTTTTTAGAATCTGATCTCAGGTCAGAATGGGTTAATCAGACCAGTGTGTGTGTCCAGTGGAAAACCTCGTATGAATCTGATCTCAGGTCAGAATGGGATAAAAGAGGGGCCGACGGGTGGGGGACAGGAGACTGAGGCAGGGATGCGTGAGGAGCATCTAAGAAATGCAGACATGAAAAAGAGATCTATCTTAGAAAGGCATGAGGAAAAACAGAGATGATGCAGGAGACGGGAAGGAAAACCAGTCCAGACAGACAGAGGTAGAGTGGGGGAAAAAGAGAAAGTGAGAGAGAGAGAGAGAGGTGGGCGTTAAGAGAGAGAGAGAGAGCTCCATCCATCCATCAGCCGTTTCATGTTGGGGGCTGCCTTGCTGTGTCTACCCTAACCCACTCCTCCTCCTCCTGCTATATCTCTCGGGACAGTCTGTCCTCGTCACCTTGGAAGGGGGATGATGGGAAGTGATAATGGGCCAGAGCAGCACACACACACACACACACACACACACACACACAAACAACCACACACACACACACGTGCACACGTATACACGCGTGGCTGTGACACGGCACGCCGTCCGTCCGTCCGTCCGTCGCCACTATACAGTGTCTTTTTTCCTGCAGCTCAGCACAACTTCTCCAAATCACACGCATGGCTTCACACACACACACACACACACACGCGTGTGCACATATAGCTCGCTCTCCATCTATGCGATGGCACATGTCTGCACGTAGTATGTAATAGGCACACGCCACACACACACACACGGTCGCACGCTTGTGTGAACGCACACTCCATGGGCTCTCCTCTCCTGCACAGTGTGTGTGAATTATGGATGGACTTTACATACCTTGAAAGGGATGCGTGCATGTGTGTGTGTGTGTGTGTGTGTGTGTGTGTGTGTGTGTGTGTGTGTGTGTGTGTGTGTGTGTGTGTGTGTGTGCACGTGTGTGCGTAAGAGCCTCGCTCCCAGACACGTGGAAGAGAAGAACATGGAAGAAGGCAAAGCGTCATCAGAATAAAAGAGGCATTGGTGGAAAA
>NC_139718.1:4696640-4759140 GCF_964188405.1 Protomyctophum parallelum | reverse complement strand
ACTTCAACTGTATGAAGGACCCCCAGACAGTGTGACATGCATTATTATGACTTCAACTGTATGAAGGACCCCCAGACAGTGTGACATGCATTATTAGGACTTCAACTGTATGAAGGACCCCCAGACAGTGTGACATGCATTATTATGACTTCAACTGTATGAAGGACCCCCAGACAGTGTGACATGCATTATTATGACTTCAACTGTATGATGGACCCCCAGACAGTGTGACATGCATTATGATGACTTCAACTGTATGAAGGACCCCCAGACAGTGTGACATGCATTATTATGACTTCATACTGTATGATGGACCCCCAGACAGTGTGACATTATTATGACTTCAACTGTATGATGGACCCCCAGACAGTGTGACATGCATTATTATGACTTCAACTGTATGATGGACCCCCAGACAGTGTGACATGCATTATGATGACTTCAACTGTATGAAGGACCCCCAGACAGTGTGACATGCATTATTAGGACTTCAACTGTATGATGGACCCCCAGACAGTGTGACATGCATTATTATGACTTCAACTGTATGAAGGACCCCCAGACAGTGTGACATGCATTATTATGACTTCAACTGTATGATGGACCCCCAGACAGTGTGACATGCATTATTATGACTTCAACTGTATGATGGACCCCCAGACAGTGTGACATGCATTATTATGACTTCAACTGTATGAAGGACCCCCAGACAGTGTGACATGTGACTTCAACTGTATGATGGACCCCCAGACAGTGTGACATGCATTATTATGACTTCAACTGTATGAAGGACCCCCAGACAGTGTGACATGCATTATTAGGACTTCAACTGTATGAAGGACCCCCAGACAGTGTGACATTATTATGACTTCAACTGTATGAAGGACCCCCAGACAGTGTGACATTATTATGACTTCAACTGTATGAAGGACCCCCAGACAGTGTGACATTATTATGACTTCAACTGTATGATGGACCCCCAGACAGTGTGACATTATTATGACTTCAACTGTATGAAGGACCCCCAGACAGTGTGACATTATTATGACTTCAACTGTATGAAGGACCCCCAGACAGTGTGATATGCATTATTATGACTCTAACTGTATGATGGACCCCCAGACAGTGTGACATTATTATGACTTCAACTGTATGAAGGACCCCCAGACAGTGTGACATGCATTATTATGACTTCAACTGTATGAAGGACCCCCAGACAGTGTGACATTATTATGACTTCAACTGTATGATGGACCCCCAGACAGTGTGACATTATGATGACTTCAACTGTATGAAGGACCCCCAGACAGTGTGACATTATTAGGACTTCAACTGTATGAAGGACCCCCAGACAGTGTGACATTATTAGGACTTCAACTGTATGAAGGACCCCCAGACAGTGTGACATTATTATGACTTCAACTGTATGAAGGACCCCCAGACAGTGTGACATTATTATGACTTCAACTGTATGAAGGACCCCCAGACAGTGTGACATGCATTATTATGACTTCAACTGTATGAAGGACCCCCAGACAGTGTGACATTATTAGGACTTCAACTGTATGAAGGACCCCCAGACAGTGTGACATTATTATGACTTCAACTGTATGATGGACCCCCAGACAGTGTGACATTATTAGGACTTCAACTGTATGAAGGACCCCCAGACAGTGTGACATTATTATGACTTCAACTGTATGATGGACCCCCAGACAGTGTGACATTATTATGACTTCAACTGTATGAAGGACCCCCAGACAGTGTGACATTATTATGACTTCAACTGTATGAAGGACCCCCAGACAGTGTGACATGCATTATTATGACTTCAACTGTATGATGGACCCCCAGACAGTGTGACATTATTATGACTTCAACTGTATGAAGGACCCCCAGACAGTGTGACATGCATTATTATGACTTCAACTGTATGAAGGACCCCCAGACAGTGTGACATTATTAGGACTTCAACTGTATGAAGGACCCCCAGACAGTGTGACATTATTATGACTTCAACTGTATGATGGACCCCCAGACAGTGTGACATTATTAGGACTTCAACTGTATGAAGGACCCCCAGACAGTGTGACATTATTATGACTTCAACTGTATGATGGACCCCCAGACAGTGTGACATTATTATTATGACTTCAACTGTATGAAGGACCCCCAGACAGTGTGACATGCATTATTATGACTTCAACTGTATGAAGGACCCCCAGACAGTGTGATATGCATTATTATGACTCTAACTGTATGATGGACCCCCAGACAGTGTGACATGCATTATTATGACTTCAACTGTATGAAGGACCCCCAGACAGTGTGACATGCATTATTATGACTTCAACTGTATGATGGACCCCCAGACAGTGTGACATTATTATGACTTCAACTGTATGAAGGACCCCCAGACAGTGTGACATTATTATGACTTCAACTGTATGAAGGACCCCCAGACAGTGTGACATGCATTATGATGACTTCAACTGTATGAAGGACCCCCAGACAGTGTGACATTATTATGACTTCAACTGTATGAAGGACCCCCAGACAGTGTGACATGCATTATGATGACTTCAACTGTATGATGGACCCCCAGACAGTGTGACATTATTATGACTTCAACTGTATGAAGGACCCCCAGACAGTGTGACATGCATTATTATGACTTCAACTGTATGATGGACCCCCAGACAGTGTGACATTATTATGACTTCAACTGTATGAAGGACCCCCAGACAGTGTGACATGCATTATTATGACTTCAACTGTATGATGGACCCCCAGACAGTGTGACATTATTATGACTTCAACTGTATGATGGACCCCCAGACAGTGTGACATGCATTATTATGACTTCAACTGTATAATGGACCCCCAGACAGTGTGACATTATTATGACTTCAACTGTATGAAGGACCCCCAGACAGTGTGACATTATTATGACTTCAACTGTATGAAGGACCCCCAGACAGTGTGACATGCATTATTAGGACTTCAACTGTATGAAGGACCCCCAGACAGTGTGACATGCATTATTATGACTTCAACTGTATGAAGGACCCCCAGACAGTATGACATGCATTATGATGACTTCAACTGTATGAAGGACCCCCAGACAGTGTGACATGCATTATTATGACTTCAACTGTATGATGGACCCCCAGACAGTGTGACATGCATTATTATGACTTCAACTGTATGAAGGACCCCCAGACAGTGTGACATGCATTATTATGACTTCAACTGTATGATGGACCCCCAGACAGTGTGACATGCATTATTATGACTTCAACTGTATGAAGGACCCCCAGACAGTGTGACATGCATTATTATGACTTCAACTGTATGAAGGACCCCCAGACAGTGTGACATGCATTATTATGACTTCAACTGTATGAAGGACCCCCAGACAGTGTGACATGCATTATTAGGACTTCAACTGTATGAAGGACCCCCAGACAGTGTGACATTATTATGACTTCAACTGTATGATGGACCCCCAGACAGTGTGACATGCATTATGATGACTTCAACTGTATGAAGGACCCCCAGACAGTGTGACATGCATTATTATGACTTCAACTGTATGAAGGACCCCCAGACAGTGTGACATGCATTATGATGACTTCAACTGTATGAAGGACCCCCAGACAGTGTGACATTATTATGACTTCAACTGTATGATGGACCCCCAGACAGTGTGACATGCATTATAATGACTTCAACTGTATGATGGACCCCCAGACAGTGTGACATTATTATGACTTCAACTGTATGATGGACCCCCAGACAGTGTGACATGCATTATAATGACTTCAACTGTATGATGGACCCCCAGACAGTGTGACATTATTATGACTTCAACTGTATGAAGGACCCCCAGACAGTGTGACATGCATTATTAGGACTTCAACTGTATGAAGGACCCCCAGACAGTGTGACATGCATTATGATGACTTCAACTGTATGAAGGACCCCCAGACAGTGTGACATGCATTATGATGACTTCAACTGTATGAAGGACCCCCAGACAGTGTGACATGCATTATTATGACTTCAACTGTATGAAGGACCCCCAGACAGTGTGACATGCATTATGATGACTTCAACTGTATGAAGGACCCCCAGACAGTGTGACATGCATTATGATGACTTCAACTGTATGAAGGACCCCCAGACAGTGTGACATGCATTATTATGACTTCAACTGTATGAAGGACCCCCAGACAGTGTGACATTATTATGACTTCAACTGTATGATGGACACCCAGACAGTGTGACATTATTAGGACTTCAACTGTATGAAGGACCCCCAGACAGTGTGACATTATTAGGACTTCAACTGTATGAAGGACCCCCAGACAGTGTGACATTATTAGGACTTCAACTGTATGAAGGACCCCCAGACAGTGTGACATGCATTATTATGACTTCAACTGTATGATGGACCCCCAGACAGTGTGACATTATTAGGACTTCAACTGTATGAAGGACCCCCAGACAGTGTGACATGCATTATTATGACTTCAACTGTATGAAGGACCCCCAGACAGTGTGACATTATTATGACTTCAACTGTATGAAGGACCCCCAGACAGTGTGACATGCATTATTAGGACTTCAACTGTATGATGGACCCCCAGACAGTGTGACATTATTATGACTTCAACTGTATGAAGGACCCCCAGACAGTGTGACATGCATTATTATGACTTCAACTGTATGAAGGACCCCCAGACAGTGTGACATTATTAGGACTTCAACTGTATGAAGGACCCCCAGACAGTGTGACATTATTATGACTTCAACTGTATGAAGGACCCCCAGACAGTGTGACATGCATTATGATGACTTCAACTGTATGAAGGACCCCCAGACAGTGTGACATGCATTATGATGACTTCAACTGTATGAAGGACCCCCAGACAGTGTGACATGCATTATTATGACTTCAACTGTATGAAGGACCCCCAGACAGTGTGACATGCATTATTATGACTTCAACTGTATGAAGGACCCCCAGACAGTGTGACATTATTATGACTTCAACTGTATGATGGACCCCCAGACAGTGTGACATGCATTATGATGACTTCAACTGTATGAAGGACCCCCAGACAGTGTGACATGCATTATTAGGACTTCAACTGTATGAAGGACCCCCAGACAGTGTGACATTATTATTATGACTTCAACTGTATGAAGGACCCCCAGACAGTGTGACATTATTATTATGACTTCAACTGTATGAAGGACCCCCAGACAGTGTGACATGCATTATTAGGACTTCAACTGTATGAAGGACCCCCAGACAGTGTGACATGCATTATTAGGACTTCAACTGTATGATGGAGTAGCCTATACCTGACTGCTACTTTGTTCTCTAATATTTGCTGACACGTTGTTGATTCTAGCTGTCTTTTGTTTTGTTTTTGTTTTGTTTTCGATTTATGTACGTCAATGTGATCTATGTCAATAACTGAAAATCAAATAAAAATCATTGAAAGAGATTGATTGATTTGATTGAAATATGTATTAACAGTCTGCAGAAGAATTGCAGTACATTTCAAGCTCAACTCAATACAAAGACTGTTAGTGGACGACACCATAAAGTGAAATTCATCAAAACGTTTAGAGACGTACAAAAAGACACTTATATAATATATAGCAGGGGTACTCAACTGGTGGTCCGCGGTCCACGACCGGACCGCGGACCACCTCTCTGCGGACCCTAGGCAATTTTCTTTTCATCAGGTCAGGCCAGCAAAAAAAGAAATCTCTCCTAAGCTCAGGCCAGGCCAGCCACAGTCAATTTCAATTCAATTCAGGCAGTGTTGCTGCAGCACAACTACATTGTGTGTCTTATGTTAATGGAGGGAAGAAGTTAATAATATAAATAACATCAGGTGGTACATTTCTCATGTGAAATTGCTGCAAAGGCCCCCAAAATTCACTCCGGGCCTGCACTCTGCACCCCATTATTGGTTGGGTGGAAGGGGATCTGATTTGTATAAGCTTGACCATACTAAACGGGCATAGAGCCCCGCTCTCCGATGGACGCCGCGCATGGGACCGGACCTCGGTCTTATTAAAAAAAATATTTGTGGACCTTCATCATTTCTAGTTGAGGACCCCTGATATATAGTGAATTGGATGGAGCCCGCACACCAAAGGTACTAGCAAGACGTTCTTTATTTAAATACTGACAACGTTTCGATCTGTTAGATCTTCATCAGGTCATGTGAACATACACACAAGTTTGTACATTTGTAATAAGGAAGTGCCCCCATTACCCTATCAAAAACACCACATTTTGGTGCCCCTCCCATCACTACAGGTGTGACTCGTCAACCCTGAGTGAGTGGGTGGGGACCCAGACATATTGATGTGAATATATCCCCTGATATATAGCCAAAGAACAGAACAGGAATTCATCATAAAGGAGGTAAAAAAAAAAGGGGGGAAAAGGAACATATACAGTGAGGGGAATTACACACTGTGATGGGAAAAAAAAGTACTCGCATGTTTTACCTAATTAAAAATGTATCAATACTGCAATGTGGGAAATACTCTGTTTAACCCATTCTGACCAGAGATGAGATTCATACGAGGTTTCCACTGGACACACACTGGTCTGATTAACCCATTCTGACCTGAGATCAGATTCTAAAAAATGTCAGTCGTTCTTCGATTATTCAAAAATAGCAGACCTACAAGCTCATATCGCGCCACTCGGTGGCGCGATATGAGCTTGTAGATCTGCTATTTTTCAATAGCTAAAGCATAACATGATGCTGACACCAAAATGGGTGCCCCTTCAGAATGGGTTAATACAAGCAAGCAAAATGGTGATCAAGGGGAATCTGGGATGGTGATTGACAGTTTACACTAGAGAGAGATCAAAGGCATCAAGAACGGCTACACGTTTACAGTTGCGGATATGTATAGGCTACTGTAGGCCTACCTACATTAATGATAATGAACTTATATGGGCAAGGATGTTGTATAGCCTCATTATAGGCTATACTACACATTTCCTTATGAAATGCTTAATAGTATTAATTAAAAAAACATGGGTTCTCTCTCTTGGTTACACATCATAGGTCTGCATGAGAGCTTATCTGGGTTATCCTTGTGTATGAATCTGTGCCACCGTTTTGCAAACTGTTAATAAAGAATAGATATAGAAAACAGAATATTAACCAACAAACCAACAAATATCATTAACAGCACCTTGGGGTACGGTGGGGCACGGTGGCACAGTTGGTAGTGCTGTCGCCTCACAGCTAGAAGGTCCTGGGTTCGATTCCCGCTTGGGACGCTGTGGGTGCTGGCGGCGTGTTTCCCCATCAGTGCCCATACCCGAAGGCGGGGTTGGCGAAAGGGCCTTTCTGTGTGGAGTTTGCATGTTGCATGTTCTCCCCCCGTGTCCCCTAGGGTAGGTACCCTCACAAAAAACATGCAGTAATCCTGGTCTCTAAACTGCCTCCCCCTGGCCAGCCGGGGCGCCTGATGGAGGGGAAAGGAACTGGTTGGAATAACGTGTTCCTTCCACGTGCTACGTCCAACCAGGGGAACTCCCCCCTGTCAGGTGTAAAGGAGCACCTTGGACACTCAGGCATGAAGGAAGCATGAGTTCAAGTCCGTTGCTCTCCCCTTGTCCCCCATATATGGGGACTAGGTTGGTCTCCCCTTGTCCCCCATATATGGGGACTAGGTTGGTGGAGGGTGTGTAGAGCCCAGGATCACATTAGATGATTGACACAGGGGTGAAAAAAGGGGTTACAAAATCGTGGGATAAAAAAAAACAAAAAAAAACAGCACCTTTAAATAGAACAAAAGATCAGGCTACCGCACGCACATGCACATGCACACTCACATCACATGCACACTCACACCAAGCAGTCAAACAAAGGAACAGAAAGGCAAAATAATGTGTTTAAATGAAAGATTAATTATGAGAAAGGGAGAATGGCAACCGACCACAGGACCTCCATTCATAATCGCTATATCCCTGTACAGTTTAATAAAAAATATGTTTATTCTGTGGTGATGCAATACTCCTTTTACCACTGGCTGGGCAACTTTGAAGATGCAGAGGGCCACTATATTTCCACACTCACTCCAGAGGGCCACAAATGCCAGCTATTTTAGCTAAATAGCCAAATCTACGAGAACAAAAATACAATAATATTAGAATAGTAGCCATTCAGCAGACTGAAGTAAGTAAGTAAGCGGGTCATGTTTGGAATTGTAACAGCTGAAATCAGTACTATCAGTACATTATGTTATAATTTAGCTATTGAAAAATAGCAGATCTACAAGCTCATAGCGCGCCACCGAGTGGCGCGCTACGAGCTTGTAGGTCTGCTATTTTTTTTTTAATCATGAACATGTCTTGATCGAGAGACTGCCATTGGATTTTTTCCTTTTTGTTTTTATCATGTCATATGAAAGCAGGGAATCATAGCTTCAAATTGACATATTGGTTGTTCAGTTTGACCCACTAGTCTTTGATATATGGCTTATAGAGTAATGTCTTGCAGAGCTACAGCAATCTGAGAATTTGGTCTTCAAAGATGCAGTTCCGTGGTCAGTGGCATTGTGGTGCAAAGCTTTAAATATATACTCTTTCAGAGCGAACGTTTTTAACTCAAATCTTTGCTTCTGGGAGGGGGGGTCCCTGAAACAACACATTTTCAGATGGGGGGTCAGCGGCCAATTTCATATATCTTTGGGGGTCCTTGACATGAAATATTGAGAACCACTGATATAGAAGAAACATGAGGTTTTTCAGGAAAAAAAGACATTAACCCATTCTGACCGGGCACCCATTTTGGTGTCAGCATCATGTTATGCTTTAGCTATTGAAAAATAGCAGATCTACAAGCTCATATCGCGCCACCGAGTGGCGCGCTACGAGCTTGTAGGTCTGCCATTTTTGAAAAATCGAAGAACGACTGACATTTTTAGAATCTGATCTCAGGTCAGAATGGGTTCATCAGACCAGTGTGTGTCCGGCGGAAACCTCGTATGAATCTGATCTCAGGTCAGAATACGTTAAGTGAAGGTGTCAGGGGCCCCCGTATGTGGCCCCCGGGCCCCCAGTCTTCCAAATAGGTATGGAGGCCAAACCATATTCTACTTTATCCCATTCTGACCTGAGATCAGATTCATACGAGGTTTCCGCCGGACACACACTGGTCTGATGAACCCATTCTGACCTGAGATCAGATTCTAAAAAAATGTCAGTCGTTCTTTGATTTTTCAAAAATAGCAGACCTACAAGCTCATATCGCGCCACTCGGTAGCGCGATATGAGCTTGTAGATCTGCTATTTTTCAATAGCTAAAGCATAACATGATGCCGACATCAAAATGGGTGCCCGGTCAGAATGGGTTATTATCAGGCTGCCACAGACACGGGCACGTCTTCTGAGCCGCTGACTCCAGATCAGCCCACATTCTCAATGTCAAGACGTTATAAATAGCCGTGACTGATTTCCACATGGCTCCTCGATCCGCTGCATGGTGGGGGGGCTCGCTGTGTTCTCAGGGAATGTAAAGACTGATGGTGATGGGTTACTCAAAAAAAAAAAGAGAAATAAAATGAAAGCTGTGTACAATCAGTGGTAAAGTAAGTAGCCTTGCCGAGCCATGAGGCCCATACAGGGCAGGAGCCTATCTCCTGTTTCTGCAGCGTGAGGCAGCTTGATGTAGAAAGTACACCCCCTGGACATGACGCTAGTATGTCACAGGGACTTACTTACCCCCAATCCAACCCTTGATGCTGAGTGTCAAGCAGGGAGACACTGGGTCCCATTTCTACAGTCTTTGGTATGACCCGGCCGGGGATCGAACCCCGACCTCCCAGTCTCAGGGCGGACACTCTAACCACAACAAGGCCACAATCAGTGGTATAGGCCTACTCAAACGTTTTACTCAAGATTGGGGCGACTGTGGCTCAGGAGGTAGAGCAGGTCGTCCAAAGATTTTTGCTTCTGGGGGCGGTCCCTGGAACAACATGTTTTCAGATGGGGGTCGGCGTCCAAATTTCATATAATTTCTGGGGTCCTTGACCTTGACCACTGACATAGAAACATACGTTTTTCAGAAAACTCTCCTGATTCAGAAGACATTTTGTAGAATCTGCCTCAGGTCTAAATGGCAGGTGCATTGGTCATTAGTAGTTGCTGCGAGCCTGCGAAAGTGAGGTCTAGCCAACACCAACTCGGGATCCCTGGATCGCTGCCCTCCACGATGTCCTATCCAAGAATCCAACATCAGGTTCTTGAGCTCTGCAGTGTTTGTCAGACAAGCTGTCGCGCCGCAGCACGTCTACATTAGGTGGTACGCTTCTTTCCCCTCCTGGCTTTGCCCTGGGTTGGCCCTGGTATTGGCTATATCCTCCAATCAGATTGTGTGAACAGTGTGACTTGGTTCTTTAATTCCGTCCTTCTGAATTAATCTGCAAAGTCTGCATTTGTATTTCTACAAAAGGAACTTAAACTAATCTATTTTCTGCGTCTTAATTGTTCAGCTGTTTCCCCAAATAACCCAAATCCTCCTTCACTCGACCGAAATAATTATTCCAAAACATGAGCTTGGTTGAGCATGAAATCACAAGTTAACGATGCATACTTTGACAAAACCGTATCGTTTTGTCAAACCACACTGTGTGTGTGTGTGTGTGTGTGTGTTTTTTTTTTTTCAATCATTTATTTTCTTCATTTTTGCACAAACTGATACATGACTCACATATACATCGACAGTCTAACACCGACATACCTACATACATTATACATACATACGTCCATCTTCTTCTTACTACTTATATATTCATGTAGTCTTCAAAATCATAAAACCTTTGTATACTTAAAGGTATATTCAGTGATTTCACTCAAAAAACCTTAGGTTTCGTTTTTGGCTGTGGGACCCAGCCTTTCGTCCAATCAGGATAGAGAGTCAAAAACGAAACCTAAGGTTTTTTGACCCCCAGGGGTTAACTGGGGACAGGGAGGAACTCCTTATATGGTCAGCACACTATAGTAGGGAGGATTATCACAACAAAACAAAAAAATAAGTGATATTTGAATTAAGTGAAATCACTGAATATACCTTTAACAGGAATGGTTCCTTAATTTGCCAAAACCTCTTGATAATATGTCTGCGTATTCTCCTCCCATGTATTCCACAACTGGGCCCCAAAAACTAAGACAAATCCATCCATGTCTCCTTGGAGAACATGTGTGATCCGTTCTAGTGGGAGCAGTTGTAGAACATTATGGAGCCAACTGGATACAGATGGAACAACATCCCCACACTGTGTGTTAATTAAAGGGCCATAAGGGTCCCTTGGCTTCATGCCTTTCGAATGGGAAAGCAATGTTCCCTGTGTTGTTTCCATGATGGTTATATACCTTTGAGTCAATACTGCATATGTGTGACACATTTTCTCATAATAGGATAAATGGACAATAATTGTAATACAAAATGTTAACACTACACCATGCATCCGGAGCTGGCAAAACCACCGGTGTGTGTGTGTGTGTGTGTGTGTGTGTCATTGTGTATATTCCTGCACTATACCTGCATCCAGTGATCTTGGTACATTAGAAATTGATCTATTGAACATTCTGACTTTCAAATACATCATTTTTGTTTTGATTTCGATTTGTAATTGCTGTATTGTTGTTATTGTGCTTTCTGGCTGCTTTGAACAATGTATGTAAACGTATGTTTTCTCATGCCAATAAAGCCCTGCGTGTGCGTGTGCGCGCGCGGAGTACTATAAAGTTGTACTGTAAACCAATGATGAAAGCAAGATGGTGCATGACTAGAAGAGGAATACATGATGAAGCGGATATGGAGCCACGCTGTGAGGTCGACGAGGGGTTTGGGTGTGGAGTGGAGCCTGTCATATACTGTACTTACAGTATACGGAGAACCCTGCTGTCAAGCCATCTAACCCATTCTGACCTGAGATCAGATTCATACGAGGTTTCCGCCGGACACACACTGGTCTGATGAACCCATTCTGACCTGAGATCAGATTCTAAAAAATGTCAGTCGCTCTTCGATTTTTCAAAAAATAGCAGACCTACAAGCTCGTATCGCGCCACTCGGTGGCGCGATATGAGCTTGTAGATCTGCTATTTTTAAATAGCTAAAGCATAACATGATGCTGACACCAAAATGGGTGCCCGTTCAGAATGGGCTAATACCCTCTGCTCCCGTGTGCCCCCCCCCCCCCCCCACCCCCCTCCTTCTCTAATCCATTCAGGACGGGAACCCCCCCTTCTGGGTGTTTTCATGCATTACGTTATACTTTATATAGCTATTGAAAAATAGCAATAGATCTACAAGCTCCGAGCTATACCTATACGAGCTTGTAGGTCTGCTATTTTTCAAAAATTGTGATAATCGTGTCTTTGAATATATATAGTTTTTAACTAAAATATTTGCTTCTGGGGGGTCAGACGAGGGTCGGAGGCCAATTACATATAGATTTTGGGGGTCCTTATTAAGACAAAATTGAGAACCACTGACATAGAAATATAGATTTTGTTTTCCTGAAAACGGTCATGATTTAGGAGACTGGAATTAGAATCTGGTCTCAGTCCTAATGGGTTAAAAGGGGAGATTAAAGTGTGGGGGGGGGGGGGGGGGGGGGGGGGGGATGACAGGGCGTGTGGCTGCTAATGTTTGTGCAAATTCCTGAGTGGGGGGAGATGTTACAGTGTCGTGTGGGAGGAGGGGATATACCGAGTTCAAATTCAGTCCAAATATATCATTTCAGAGCCGCGTACGGCCGGGCGCGTTAAATTGAATTAGCCCATTTGCAGACTGCTTGAAGAGGTAACAAACACATTCCTATGGGGAAACCGTACGGTACGGCAAGGCTAAAATAATAACAATAATAAAATAAAAGCTTCATAGCCTTTCACTTGAAACAGCCCAGATTCGGCACAAACAAGGGACTAAATTATTTTCGCTCCTATGCCACCAAAATGTGGAACGCCCTACCAACAGTCATTAAGACAATGCGAATCCCTTGGACTCCTTCAAAACCGCTCTCAAAGGGCACCTACGGACGGCTGCAATTCGAAACTGGCCTCTGTAAAATCTGAATCCCCCCCACCGCCCCCCTTTTTCCCCTCACTGTATAAGTTTCTTTTCCCTTTTTACCTCCTTTATGATGAATTCCTGTTCTGATCTTTGACTATATGGAAGTGTCTATTTGTACGTCTCTAAATGTTTTGATGAATTGGACATGGTGGACCCTCTTGTAAACAAGTGTAATGCTTAATTGGGTCGTCCACTCACAGTTAACATTGAGTTTGTGCTTGAAATGTACTGTAAATCTGCAAACTGTTAATAAATATTTCAATCAATCAATCAAAAACCTGTAAGTCACTTACAGTAAACGCTGTATTCAACAGAGCGTTTCATTGTGAAGTTAATTTGGGAACTGTTCATTTGTTTCTCACACAAAACAAAGTAATAGTTCTGACGCCTAAATTACCCTCAGCTGATTTGGCTTTTTGCTAAATGACTTGTTTTAAGATGTAAGACAAGCCAGGTGTGAAACAGTGTTGTTTTCGTCGACTAAAACTAAGACGAAAAATGTTCGTCGACTACGCCTTTTTTCACTGACAAAAACAAATGCAAACTAAATGAAAACTATGCTACGATGACTAAAACTAAGACTAAATATACTGACAATTTCGGTCGACAAATAAAAACTAGACTAAAATGTTAGGAAGGGATTAGTGGACAAGAGATCCAGTATAAGTCATTTTACAATTGGTTGCATGCTGAAATAGCTGATCTACAAGCTCACAACGCGTCGCGTTGCGACGCGTTGTGAGCTTGTAGATCGGCTATTTTCAGCAAGTGTAAAAACACTCATTACGACGGCATCAAGCCCGCCAAAATACATTTTAGTCGACTAATCAACTGTACATTTAGTCGACTAAAATCTTATGACATTTAGTCGACTAAAACTAGACTAAACACTAAGACATTACAGGTGACTAAAATGTGACTAAAATAGAAATGTGCTGCCAAAAACAACACTGGTGTGAAATTAGAAAATAGCAAGAGCACTTTATACCGTTTGGATAAAGTTAATGCCAATTATCCTCATAATGGCCAATATAAAAAACGCGCCCACGCTTGCAATTACACTTATATTACAAAATCTTCTTATTTTTTTCCCTTTTATTTTGTGCTACGATTTCTTTCCACCCTAAAACACGAGCCCATCAGGTATTATTATAATATAAGGAGGAAGAACTTTTTTCCAAAAAGTGTACAGTATGTTAAAATCATGCTTTATATGTGGACACGCCCACCAGTTTCATTAAGTATATGCCTGGTTTGCCTGCAGGTGGGTGGTGATGGGTGGTGATCCACCTGAACTGAAGCCGCCACCCACAGCTGTAGTTGTATGATAAAGGGGGAGGGGTTAGGGGATGGGTCTGATAGTGTGGTGTCACTATAATACTGTTTATTTCATTGGCCCGTTTGACTGTCATGGGTTCAGCCTCCAGGAAGAAACCCTATAAATACAAAGTTAATACCACCATTGCACATAAAAACGACTCCATCCATAGACACATGAAAAACTGGAAAAATACACATATTGTGCGCTCCATCTTTAAATGGACACAACTGGACTTGATTCCCGACTCGAACGCCCCCCCTTTAACTGCCTGTACACGGAAGCTATAGCTCCTACTACACCCGGCCGTGGAATGCCAGGAATGAGAGTGAGCTCACCGGGGGCCTGGGTCGGGTCTGTACAAGCCGGTCACACGAGTCAGTGATTTCTAGCTGTCATGCTTGGAGCAGTTCAGACGAAGCACACACAATTTACAATTTACAATTTAGGCATTTAGCAGACGCTCTTAATCCAGAGCGACTTACATTTAAGCAAGAACAAAATCATGGGAATACATCACATAAAAGCATTTATCATGAAACATGCGTAAGCTAAGAAGGTAACAGCGGAATATCTATATGATGAAACTATACATACACTATACATAATAAACTATACATATTCACTACTATGCTATACATATGTACTATGGCGTGCTATGACTATATACAATACAATTATAGTGCTGTCTACATAACATGCTATAAGTCTGTGTCAAATGCTATCTAAGCCAACATAAATGCTATCTAAGGGGTTAGGGTAAGTGCTATGGGCCATCACATATATATACACTCCCACCTGTCTGGGTCTGTTTGTCACGGGTCGGGTCGGATTGGTTTTAAGGACAACTCTGTGAAAGTCCTTGAGTGGCCCAGCCAGAGCCCATGACTTAAACCACAAACAATGAGCATCTCTGGAAGGACCTGAAAATAGCTGTGCACAGACGCTCCCCGTCTAACCTGACAGAGCATGAGAGGATCTGCAGAGAAGAAGGGGGAAAACACCCCAAATTCAAGTGTGCCAAGCTTGTAGGATCATTCCCCAAAAAGGCTTAAGGCTGAAATTGCTGCCAAAGGTGCCTCAACTTATTAGTACTAAGTCAAGAGTGTGAATACTTATGTGTTTTTCCAGTTTCTTATTTTTAATAAATTAACAAAAGATTTGAAAACGTTTTCCACTTCATCATTATGGGGTATTGTGTGTAGATTGATGAGGGAAAAACCCCAAATTGAATCCCTTTTGAAATGAAGCTGTAACAAAGCAAAATGTGGTAAAAGTGAAGGAGTGTGAATACTTTCCGGATGCACTGTATATCGTACTTGTATTATTTATTTATGTCCCATCACAGAGTAACCTCACGGCAGACTAACCAGCAAGTATATCTTCCACCTCAGAGGAAACTCTGGTAAGGCCGGCAGTGTCGGTAGGCCAATCAGAGGCAGGCGTTACCATGTCTATGCTCGGACGTAGAACAGATATACGCTCGCACAAACTTTTCCCCAGGGGAGAAAAACTTTTTATTTTTTTAAATGAGTTAATGGCACAAGCAGACTCTTCACATGATCACAGGTCCATTGGTTCCCAACCTTTTTATACTGAAGTACCACCTCAGAGAATATTTGGCTCTCCAAGTACCACCATAACACCACAGGGACCGGGTGAACGGCCGAGTTGTGGCCGAGCTGGGAGCGCACAGCGCCGGGCTGCTTGCGAGTGGAAGAGACCGGGACGTTGACGTCGTAGCTGCAGAGACTCGAACAGCCGTTCCCACGGCGCGAACAAGAGACTTTAGCATTCTAACAATAACAACAAGTCCAGTTAATTATAGAAAGTATGTATATGCAGTTAACGAGAACAGTGAGACGGGTAACCGGCGTCTTGCTCGCCGTCAACACACGTGTGGAAGGAAGGACACGTGTGTCATGTGTCAAGGAACCTGAAGGTTGAGTGCAATACATTTCAAAGGCCATCCTTTATAGTGCTTGGCTGGATACTCACTGAGGTGATGTCACAATGAGTCAGCTATATCCTTATATGGAGTTCTATATTAGCATGATATCAGATCTCTGCTGGCTCCATGTATGGAGCTGCCCATATGACGTGAAGCTGAAATTCAGCTTCATAAAGCTTCATTCACAGCAGCCATTGGACCGGTGGGACTGTGTCCCAGGGGGCCCTTCAAGGAAACTGCTTGTGCGGTATGGTTTTGAGGCCCTGAAAAGGGCTCCTGGGGACCTTCACAAGTAGGAGTGAATGCGTAAAAGGTGACATTTTTCAGGGTGGAGAACAAACTGACAACTTTTTTCTACAGTTTCTCGAAGCTGCAATCATGGTCAACATAGAAAGATCGGATCTCCATCTCCTCCCCCGCCTGCAGGTAGTAAGCTTTGACATGCTTCTTGGACATGGTGGACACTCTTCTTCTCTAAGAGGCTCTGCTGAAAGGAAAGGTACTATGTTTACCCAGGGTAACTGGACTAAGCATCAGATACTTGTTTACAGCCAGGCCCTGCTTATTTCCGGCTATAGCTAACGCCATGATGTGCGGCTGTCCGTGGATATCCATTATTATAATAATTGTCATGAGATTAATCTTTAGAACACAGAATATATGGTACAAAATACCTTGAGCTAAACAGCAACTCCTCCACATTTCATATGGAAACAAATTCATATATCTACCTTCTACTCTGCTCTCCAGGTAATTATCAAGCTCCGGCTCACGTTTCACGCAACCCGTGAAGCAGTGGGGTCCTGAGGGGGGGCAGGGGCAACCCGTGAAGCAGTGGGGACCTGAGGGGGGGCAGGGGCAACCCGTGAAGCAGTGGGGACCTGAGGGGGGGCAGGGGCAACCCGTGAAGCAGTGGGGACCTGAGGGGGGGCAGGGGCAACCCGTGAAGCAGTGGGGTCCTGAGGGGGGGCAGGGGCAACCCGTGAAGCAGTGGGGACCTGAGGGGGGGCAGGGGCAACCCGTGAAGCAGTGGGGACCTGAGGGGGGGCAGGGGCAACCCGTGAAGCAGTGGGGACCTGAGGGGGGGCAGGGGCAACCCGTGAAGCAGAGGAAGCATGAGATTGCCAGCAGTGTAGCTGCAAGTTCTACAGTGGCCTGCTGTGTAGCGTGGGGTTGGGTTGAGTGGTGTGCTGCATTGGAACTTGGAGCAGAGTGTTGTCAGCCTGCAGTTGAGCCTGAACTTGAGCCAGAGAATTAGCGTGGACTGGAGGGGTGGAAATTAGACGCTCAGTGTGGACTGGAGGGGTGGTAATTAGACCCTCAGCGTGGACTGGAGGGGTGGAAATTAGACCCTCAGTGTGGACTGGAGGGGTGGAAATTAGACCCTCAGCGTGGACTGGAGGGGTGGAAATTAGACCCTCAGTGTGGACTGGAGGGGTGGAAATTAGACGCTCAGTGTGGACTGGAGGGGTGGTAATTAGACCCTCAGCGTGGACTGGAGGGGTGGAAATTAGACCCTCAGCGTGGACTGGAGGGGTGGAAATTAGACCCTCAGCGTGGACTGGAGGGGTGGAAATTAGACCCTCAGCGTGGACTGGAGGGGTGGAAATTAGACCCTCAGCGTGGACTGGAGGGGTGTGTTTGTTACCGTAAACTTCCCCCTGTCCTCCTTCTCCTCCTCATCATCATCACTCTTCTTCTTCTCCTCGGCTTGCTTCTTCTTCTCCCTCTCCTTCTCCTTCTCCTAGAACAGCATTGACAATGAAGATGTGTGGAGGTTGTTGAGTATCCTCTTGATTCATGTCATCGTTGGAACAAACCACTAAAATAAGCATTGATAATGTTACATACCAAAACAATCATGTAAATGACTACATTTTGGAATTTACCAGCTTCCTGCCACACTTTGCTGTCTCACAAACTCTCAGCACACATTTTACAACTGGGATGATGATGCTGTGCATTGCTGTCGCTGAATCCACGGAGACAGCAGACACAGAACATAATTGCGGGACTGCGCCTCGTCCCCGACCCCAAACACGGTAAACTTGTTGTTGAAAATATATAGCTTGTTATTTTGCGTCGAGTAGCGCTGTGTGCAGGCCAGGCTACATACATGATCACCTTGAACAAAATACATCTCACGTGAAACCTGGTATATTCTTCGGTATATTCACGACGTGGTGTGTTGCATGCTGAAAATAGCAGATTTACAAGCTCACAACGCGTCGTGTCCACAGAGGGTGGATGGCCAACAGGGGGTGCACTGCCACTAACAATCAGTCAATATTGTTGAATTGCAGTGATAAGCCCGTTTCTGAACCAAAACAAGGATTAGACAGAGATGTGCCTCGCATGACATTATGGCACAATTTGTACAAAAATACAATACATAATATCAATACACACTTTTCCACTATTTAGTTAAGATAGTGAAATAAATCCAACGTCATTTTTTAGTGCAACGTTACGTCCGGCTCCAAGTGGCACCAGCTCCCGTACGCAATATCTAAACGTGTGAATCTTTTTACAATGACGTTATTTTTCAGAAAGGAAGCCATTGAGGGTTAAAATGGGTCTTAATGCTTCCAACTGACAGTTGACAGATGGACACAACAACATGATGAGACAGCAAAAACCTATTTTTACTTTCACCTGTACCAGGTTTAAAGAAATATAACCCAAACAACACAATAAGAGTCACATACTGTTATGATGAACTCGGTTAACTAGGTCCTAAATAAGTCATTAATAGGCCAATTATACCCGAATAAGACCCCCCTAGTATAAATACCTTCCATTGACCCAGGTCTGCGTAGACCTGGTTGAGTGGTCTAGTCGAATCATGCTTAGTGTATCGCAAAAGGGCGCACCATGGGGAGTTGGGTCTGCTATGGCTGGATGGCGGCCTGAACACAATTCTGGAAATTCAAACGAAAATCTGTGGGCAGAGAGAGAAAGAGAGAGAAAGTAAACAAGCTACCAGATCTGTGTGTGTGTGTGTGTGTGTGTGTGTGTGTGCGTGCGTGCGTGCGTGCGTGCGTGCGTGCGTACACCCCAACACTTACATTCCACCGTCACCGCCATTATAGGCGACAACGGTTTCCACATGGGTGAGAGCCTGGATCCAGCCCACTTCCCATTGCTCGCCTTCAGGGATCGAGTCTAGCAGTTTGATGCTCGCCTCAAACTCCACACCTCCCGCGGAGAATGTTAACAAACCCTTATCATCAACAAGGGGAGGATGTTCAGGAGGACCATGGACTCTCATTTTGAATTCGTCAAGCTCAATGTCGGGAAAAGCCTGGAACAGTTTGAAAAATGAATAAATATACATACAATTGAATTTCATGTTTTCAGAATGTTTTGAAAAGCTGGCAGACATGCAGCAGCCGTCAACAGGCACGCAGCGATGTAGAATTGTGTGGTGGAGCGTAAATCAAGCAATTCAATATAAAATAAAACATTTATATAAATAAAGCATAAATAAAACATTTACATACATCCGCGACACACAATTTCACGTCCCCTGAAGCATGGCGGCATCCATCTCTCAATGCCGTTAATGCCATTTTCTTCAGGCAAATCTGTGATGATGGGTACCGGACCTGGTATACCAAATAGGCACAGAGGTGGCCGTGCGCGCTGGTTCAAAGGATTCTTTGGTTTGACGAAAAAACAAAGAGGTGTCTGCCACGTAACCGTCTTGAGGATTATCTCACTTCCAATCTGGGGGACGAGAGGGAGAGAGGACAGTGTGTCAAATCAGAGGGAGAGAGGACAGTGTGTCAAATCAGAGGGAGAGAGGACAGTGTGTCAAATCAGAGGGAGAGAGGACAGTGTGTCAAATCAGAGGGAGAGAGGACAGTGTGTCAAATCAGAGGGAGAGAGGACAGTGTGTCAAATCAAATAATCAGTGGTCAAGGATTCTCCAAAATTTGGAATGGCATCGGACCAAAGAATGTGGCATGGGACGCACTCGTGCTCTAATCTTACCGGGCGGCGGATGACCAGCAAGGATTGAAAGGTGTACGATACATGGCTCAAGGTTCTCCTGCCTCCCTTTACTTCAGAACAGAATTCCTCACCTCTTGCTCCTTTTTGGCAGCATCCCCGAACTGCTTTCATCCTTCCATCATCATTCCTTCCATCTGTCCAACAGGAAGGTGACAGAGTTCACATACGTTTCAATGAGGTCAGATCTCATGGTTAGATTGTGGTTCGGTAGGTTAAGGGAAGACAGACGCAACGTTTCATTTAATTAGAAATGCCATTAAATGGGGGTCCGTACTAGCCCTAATGCATGTCAAAACCAGGGGGTCCTTGAAATGAAACGGGTGGAGAATCACTTCTAGAACGGTCCTACAAATAGTCTCTTATAATGGGGGTCCCTGGCATATCTTTATATACAAATAGTCTCTTATAATGGGGGTCCCTGGCATATCTTCATATCATACAAATAGTCTCTTATAATGGGGGTCCCTGGCATATCTTCATATCATACAAATAGTCTCTTATAATGGGGGTCCCTGGCATATCTTTATATACAAATAGTCTCTTATAATGGGGGTCCCTGGCATATCTTTATACAAATAGTCTCTTATAATGGGGGTCCCTGGCATATCTTTATACAAATAGTCTCTTATAATGGGGGTCCCTGGCATATCTTTATATACAAATAGTCTCTTATAATGGGGGTCCCTGGCATATCTTTATACAAATAGTCTCTTATAATGGGGGTCCCTGGCATATCTTTATACAAATAGTCTCTTATAATGGGGGTCCCTGGCATATCTTTATATACAAATAGTCTCTTATAATGGGGGTCCCTGGCATATCTTTATACAAATAGTCTCTTATAATGGGGGTCCCTGGCATATCTTTATACAAATAGTCTCTTATAATGGGGGTCCCTGGCATATCTTTATATACAAATAGTCTCTTATAATGGGGGTCCCTGGCATATCTTTATATACAAATAGTCTCTTATAATGGGGGTCCCTGGCATATCTTTATATACAAATAGTCTCTTATAATGGGGGTCCCTGGCATATCTTTATATACAAATAGTCTCTTATAATGGGGGTCCCTGGCATATCTTTATATACAAATAGTCTCTTATAATGGGGGTCCCTGGCATATCTTTATACAAATAGTCTCTTATAATGGGGGTCCCTGGCATATCTTTATATACAAATAGTCTCTTATAATGGGGGTCCCTGGCATATCTTTATATACAAATAGTCTCTTATAATGGGGGTCCCTGGCATATCTTTATACAAATAGTCTCTTATAATGGGGGTCCCTGGCATATCTTTATATACAAATAGTCTCTTATAATGGGGGTCCCTGGCATATCTTTATATACAAATAGTCTCTTATAATGGGGGTCCCTGGCATATCTTTATATACAAATAGTCTCTTATAATGGGGGTCCCTGGCATATCTTTATACAAATAGTCTCTTATAATGGGGGTCCCTGGCATATCTTTATATACAAATAGTCTCTTATAATGGGGGTCCCTGGCATATCTTTATATACAAATAGTCTCTTATAATGGGGGTCCCTGCCATATCTTTATACAAATAGTCTCTTATAATGGGGGTCCCTGGCATATCTTTATATACAAATAGTCTCTTATAATGGGGGTCCCTGGCATATCTTTATATACAAATAGTCTCTTATAATGGGGGTCCCTGGCTGTCATACAAATAGTCTCTTATAATGGGGGTCCCTGGCATATCTTTATATACAAATAGTCTCTTATAATGGGGGTCCCTGGCTGTCATACAAATAGTCTCTTATAATGGGGGTCCCTGGCATATCTTTTCAAATGGGGGTCCGCGGGTCTAATTAGTGTCAATGTGGGGGTCCTTGACATTAAAAAGTTTGGGAACCACTGACTGCTACAAGTAAGACGCGCAAATGCGGGAAGCGAACGCAGCTCGTGTGTGTGTGGTTGTGTGTGTGTGTGTGTGTGTGCTACAGCTGCGCCCTGTGTGTGTGTGTGTGCTACAGCTGCGCCCTCTGGTGGCGGGCGGGTGGTGTAACAGCGTGACACACACACACACACACAGACATTCAGCCCTTGCTGTCATAGTAAGTGGCTCACTGCGTTCGCAATAAAGTATAACAACTAATTATCACACACACGCGCGCTAGGCCGGCTTCTATAGTAAGGTACACTGGGAGTTGTAGTTTTGTTACTTACATGGGGGAATACAGCCTGTAGGTCGATGACACCTGTCAGATCATACCTGTCGCCATCGTTGACCTGGTAGAGTTTCATTAATGCGTCTACAGCCGCTGTAATGACACCACATGTCCACATGATGGCACTGTTAAAATACACTGTATAGAGCCACTGCAATGATTAAAATACATTCTACATGTACAGCCACAGTAAATACTGTGTATATATATAGTGCTAATAATAAATCATGCATTATGTATGTTTTTGAGCCCCTCCTATATACAGCTTTAGTCCCCACACGTCTCAATATATGCCATTGACAATGAACGGAGAAATTAGGTCCAAATTCCGCTAATTTATGACGTAAATTAAAACATGATGTATGATCACTTACTGTATGCTACAGGTGTCCATATTTGGAAATTCTGCTGTAGTATTAGTACGAGTAGTACAACTCCCACGGTGATATTTTTAGTCGCAAATGCGAGTACCTCTTTTCACTTTACTAGGGTTGGTTGTCCCACCCTCAGCATCCTCAACGTGGTCGATGACATATTTTATGATGGCCAGGCTCCTCTTTGCTTCTTGATCCTGTAGACAGACAGACAGACAATTAGATATTCATAAATATAAATGTTTATGTCCCACTTAGTCATACCACGACGTCGCAATAATGTAGAAAGAGATAGAAATATTGCTGTCATTCACATGTTAATCCTGACATCTACAACTAACAGATCACACATGTTGTGCATGGTTTTGTTTAGAAACTTTGTCCTACTCATTTGAAATGTCTCACCCTGCCAGACCCCCTTTTGGCTCTGCCTGTCCCTGGTCCTTCGTCAGTCTAAAAGAAAAAGAAAAGAGTGACGAGTATCACAATCGATTTTAAGACCATACATTGCAATCTGCCTCTGACATATTTTACACACACGCACATGCACACGCACACACACACACACACACACACGCGCGCAAGGCCGGCTTCTATAGTAAGGTACACTGGGAGTTGTAGTTTTGTTACTTATAGTGACAATAGTACTTTTGGTTCATGGAATTATACGACAGTTGTGCTTGAAAGGTACAGTAATTCTGCAAACTGTTAATAAATCAATCAATCAATAACACTTGAAAAGTCATATTGAAGTCAGAATAAATCCAACACTATCCCAGTTCACTCCCATTTGGGGCAATGACCAGTTTGTACCTGTCCCAGTTCACTCCCATTTGGGGCAATGACCAGTTTGTACCTGCCCAGTTCACTCCCATTTGGGGCAATGACCAGTTTGTACCTGCCCAGTTCACTCCCATTTGGGGCAATGACCAGTTTGTACCTGCCCAGTTCACTCCCATATGGGGCAATGACCAGTTTGTACCTGCCCAGTTCACTCCCATATGGGGCAATGACCAGTTTGTACCTGCCCAGTTCACTCCCATATGGGGCAATGACCAGTTTGTACCTGTCCCAGTTCACTCCCATATGGGGCAATGACCAGTTTGTACCTGTCCCAGTTCACTCCCATATGGGGCAATGACCAGTTTGTACCTGTCCCAGTTCACTCCCATATGGGGCAATGACCAGTTTGTACCTGTCCCAGTTCACTCCCATATGGGGCAATGACCAGTTTGTACCTGCCCAGTTCACTCCCATTTGGGGCAATGACCAGTTTGTACCTGTCCCAGTTCACTCCCATATGGGGCAATGACCAGTTTGTACCTGCCCAGTTCACTCCCATATGGGGCAATGACCAGTTTGTACCTGCCCAGTTCACTCCCATATGGGGCAATGACCAGTTTGTACCTGCCCAGTTCACTCCCATATGGGGCAATGACCAGTTTGTACCTGCCCAGTTCACTCCCATTTGGGGCAATGACCAGTTTGTACCTGTCCCAGTTCACTCCCATATGGGGCAATGACCAGTTTGTACCTGCCCAGTTCACTCCCATATGGGGCAATGACCAGTTTGTACCTGTCCCAGTTCACTCCCATATGGGGCAATGACCAGTTTGTACCTGCCCAGTTCACTCCCATATGGGGCAATGACCAGTTTGTGCCTGCCCAGTTCACTCCCATTTGGGGCAATGACCAGTTTGTACCTGCCCAGTTCACTCCCATTTGGGGCAATGACCAGTTTGTACCTGCCCAGTTCACTCCCATATGGGGCAATAACCAGTTTGTGCCTGCCCAGTTCACTCCCATTTGGGGCAATGACCAGTTTGTACCTGCCCAGTTCACTCCCATATGGGGCAATGACCAGTTTGTACCTGCCAAAAATGGAGGTTTGAAGCTATGGAACAACAAAGGTATCAGTAAAATAATGGACCTTTATACGGATGGAGTGATGCTCTCATTTGAACACTTATGTCAAAGATACCAAATCCCAAATAAACATTTTTTTAAATATTTACAGTTAAAAAGCTGCATTTCATCAAAATATGTTCGGATAATGTATATACCACCCCTATCAATACTTGAGAAAACATTGATCTCAGAAGAGAAGGGAGGCATATCGGTATACTATAAGCTGTCAGTTGACTACAGTACTGATTCAACAATAGACAAATTAAATGCTTGGAAACTAGCGCTCTGTGACGACATATTTCCGTGTGAGGCTTTCTGAATATGTGAAGTATAAGTACCCATACATGCCGCTGCTGTTTGCCCGAATTGGAAGCTTGGATTAATCTCTTCCTGCCTTGTTTATTGACACCTCATTGTACCGCCTATCTGGCTAGCTAGTGGTGCTATAGCTATGACACAGCAGATCAGAGGCAGGGACGTAGCCGCACAAGCCAACCGCACACCGGGAGGCGGTACAATAAATGGTAAACAAACAAGAAGAAATAAAGCGACCAAATCGGTCAAACAAAGATTAAAAATACTTAACGGCTTCCGCGCCACAGGAGATATTCGCAGCGGGATGTATAGCTACTTAAAGTTACCGAATTCAGAATAAAGCAAGCAAAAAAATGCCGTCACATGGCGCAGATTCTATTTTAGAGAGAATGATTACTTCCGCGTTCTGGAATTTCCATACGAAAATATAGTCATGACCAGGGACCCAACATAAAACTCATCAAAATTTCAGAAAAGCTTTATGTAGGGTCCCGAAAGGGGCTAACCAGTCTATAGAGTGTGGCCAGTCTCCTCTTAAACTCCTTTGTAAAGTCTGGTCGAATATCCAAACTCCAGGAATGGGAAGGAGGTCTCTAAATCCAAAGGTATAATCCAATATTAAGGGAATGATCCAAAAAGGTAAGAATGGCAAGACTTGGGAAATATTCCTCTTGCTCACAGCAGTAGCCTGTCTGTCTCTCTGCACCTGTCTGTCTCTCTGTCTGTCTCTCTGCACCTCCACTCTGGACTGACAGAGTCAATCTCTCCAGGTGGCCCAAACAATATGATTGCCCCTCACTCCATCAGCCAGGTGAGCTGTGGGCGGGGCTCCCCAATCACTGCCTGTTGCCATAGCAACACATGTATCCAACTGGTTTCTCATGGCATATAGTCCAGCAGATAACTAGGAACATTTCATAGCGCAGCGGATTGGTAGAAAATAATAAAATACATGAAAAATGGTGCATAGCAAACAAAAAATGCATGGAACCAATGTGACTCTGGGTACAGATGTTACCCTTGTAACATCTGTACCCAGAGTCACATTGGTTCCATGCATTTTTTGTATGCATACCTTTATACAAGCAGGGCATACCTTTGTACAAGCAGGTCATATCTTTGTACAAGCAGGGCATACCTTTGTACAAGCAGGGCATACCTTTGTACAAGCAGGTCATATCTTTGTACAAGCAGGTCATATCTTTGTACAAGCAGGGCATATCTTTGTACAAGCAGGGCATACCTTTGTACAAGCAGGTCATATCTTTGTACAAGCAGGTCATATCTTTGTACAAGCAGGGCATACCTTTGTACAAGCAGGTCATATCTTTGTACAAGCAGGGCATACCTTTGTACAAGCAGGGCATACCTTTGTACAAGCAGGGCATACCTTTATACAAGCAGGGCATACCTTTATACAAGCAGGGCATACCTTTGTACAAGCAGGGCATATCTTTGTACAAGCAGGGCATACCTTTGTACAAGCAGGGCATACCTTTGTACAAGCAGGTGTCAACAATTTCATTGCAGACTCTCTCAAGATCATTCGTCACCTCTATAGCCTGGACCTGACAAACTCGCACAATCCCTCATTGGCCGTCATGACATCATCACAAGACACACATGACATCATCACATGACATCCCAGATGCCATCACAAGCTAGCACAATGAACTCATCTTCTGCCTCGGATCTCTCCAATGCATTCACCTCAGGCTCTGGAGAGACCAGCTGCTCCGTGGGGCCCACGGAGAAGACCACTGGTTGAAAACCACTGATTTAGACAAACAGACCTGCCTACTACTACTGCACCCCGCTGACCACTAGGTGGCAACAGAGTCTCTCATGACAGGGCAGTGGAAACACTGCATGATTATTGTTAACTTCTCCTACTTCAGTGGTTCCCAAAGTGGGGTCTGGGGACCCCCAGAGGTCCTTGAGGGTGTTCCAGGGGGTACCCGGCTAAATGATAGATTTAGAAACCAAATGGACCCTTATCCTTATGGGTCTGTAACTCAGTGTACAAATGGAACCAAATGAACCCGTATGGGTCTGTAACAAATGTACATTTGTACACTTACAATTTACAATTTAGGCATTTAGCAGACGCTCTTAATCCAGAGCGACTTACATTTAAGCAAGAACAAAAGCATGGGAATACATCACATAAAAGCATTTATCATGAAACATGCGTAAGCTAAGAAGGTAACAGTGGAATATCTATATGATGAAACTATACATACACTATACATAACTAGAAAAAGTGCCCTTCTGGGCACAGGTCTTCACCAGGTTATCCACAGATCCGTGCAGTTAGAGGTAAAAACACTTTTTGGCCAGTTATAGCACCACCTTGAGGCTGAGTTGAAATTGTTCATGTGGCATTTCGTCCTCGGCCTAGTGGGAATGTGGGTGCACAATTTCACGGAAATCACGCAATGTGTTCATGATTTGCAGCATTTTGTTTGAAACTGAGCACTCCTGTGAACTTTGGAAGCCAATCTTAACCAATCAGGATGGAGTCTGATAAATCTGAAAGACCAGTTTCGTTGAATGGCTCTAGAGAGACTGTGTACCAATTTGCGTGATGTTTGGACAAAATCTGTAGGTGTACTGTGCAAAAACTTGTTTTGCACAAAGCGGCCTCCTGGTGGCGCTATAACAGGCTGTTCTGGAAAGTTTGGGGCAGAGGTTCATCGTTGGCATCCAGGGAGTGTGTGTGCAAAATATGGCATCGACCGGGTTAACGGTGGCCGAGATTAGCTGTTCACGGACACACGGACGGACGGACGGACGGACACACGGACGGACGGAGTGCAAAACATACTCTCCCCACATGCCTTCGGCCTGGTGGAGACAATAAACTATACATATTCACTACTATGCTATACATATGTACTATGGCGTGCTATGACTATATACAATACAATTATAGTGCTGTCTACATAACATGCTATAAGTCTGTGTCAAATGCTATCTAAGCTAACAGAAATGCTATCTAAGGGGTTAGGGTAAGTGCTATGGGCCATGATGGAGTCTGAAAAGGTGGGTTTTCAGGCTACGGCGGAAGATTGGGAGTGATGCTGCAGTTCTGACTGCAATGGGAAGTGCATTCCACAGTTTTGGAGCCAGAAGGGAGAAGACTTTGGGACGTGTGGAGCGTTGTCCCGGCGTTTTTAGTGAGGGTACTTCCAGTTTCCCTGCGTTGGCTGATCTGAGTGCGCGGGAGGGTTTGTAGGGTTCAATCATACTTGTAAGATATGGGGGAGCCATACCTTTGGTTGCTTTGAATGCCAGCATCAGAGTTTTGTATTCTGTGCGGGCAGCGACCGGGAGCCAGTGGAGGGAGCGGAGCAGGGGGGAGACATGTGAGAATTTTGGCTGGTTGAAGACCAAGCGAGCTGCTGCATTTCGGATCAGCTGGAGAGGCTTAAGTGCACATGCTGGTAGGCCAGTAAGGAGGGAGTTACAATAGTCGAGTTTTGACAAGACTGTTGTCTGGATTAGGAGCTGGGCTGATTCCTGGGTGAGGAACGGTCTAATTCGTCGTATGTTATAGAGTGTGAACCTACATGATCGAGTGACAGCTGTGATGTGAGCTTTGAACGAGAGCTGACTGTCCAGGACAACACCAAGATTCCTGGCTGTTGGGACAGACGTTACCAGGGCGTTGTCTACGGAAATAGTTAGCTCCCGCATAGGGCAGGACTTAGCTGGGAAGAAGAGAAGCTCAGTCTTGTCTGGGTTCAGCTTGAGGTGGTTGGAGGACATCCACTGTGAGATGTCAGCCAGGCATGCAGTGATGCGCTCTTCCACCTGAGTGGCAGAGGGGGGGAAGGATAGGAACTCTGAGTTACATTGATTTTACAACATAAATTGGGGTCCCAGAGATAGAAATGCCATTAAATGGGGGTCCCAGAGATAGAAATGCCATTAAATGGGGGTCCGTAGACTAATGCATGTCAAACTGGGGGGTCCTTGAAATTAAACTGATTGAGAATCACTGCTAGAGCCGTAAACATATAAGACATATATTTAATACTGTATATGGTCCTATAGTTCAACGTGCAGTAACAGCATCATATTCCAGATACCAGTGTACAGTAATGGCCGATCTGCTCCTACTGTCATTATTAACCCTGTAAGACCTGGATATATTTCTACTTGCAAAAAAAGAGATTTCAACCTTACTACTACTTTTTACAACATACAAAAGACAAAAACAATGAGGATTAATCCAAGGAACCAGGAAAGAATCCAGATCAATGGACAAGATCTTGAATAAGTAGAGCAGTTCACTTATTTAGGAGCCACAATTTGCAAAGACGGAGGTGGCATGAAGGACCTGAGGAGTAGAGTGTCAAAAGCAAGAGGTGCATTCATCAGACTGAGAAACACCTGGAGCTCAAACAAAATCATGAGAAGAACAAAGCTAAAACTGTACAGGACACTAGTGTTGCCAGTACTGCTATACGGATGTGCAGTTGATGTGTTTCACAAATCACAACAGATGCCTATGAAGAATATTCCGTATACACTGGTGTAGGAGCCAAAGAATGCTTATATACAGTAATTGTCACTTGGTTGGTGATGGGTGTGGGCACCGCATTGATGTTCTGTTATTGGTGGGAGCGTCTCTGTGGGTGGCCCTTGGTAGTCAACAAATATGGGTGTCTGAACCAGCTCGCCCCTAAGGCTGTTTGAACTTGGAGGCAGGGTGAGCTGGGAGGATACACTTTGTTGACCGCACATATACTTTGTTAGTTTGATTCATTCACGTTTTGTTTGCTCACTGTTTGATTGTTATTTATTAGATTCTTTGCACATATTTATTGCATATATATATTTATTTATTGTATTGTAATATTTTGTGCACTGAGCTATATAAACGTTTTAAACTTTGAGCTTGATTGGATATGAATCATTTTATCATTGTTTTATTGCGCGTCATTACAGTTTGTTTTAGCTCCCAGGTTTAGCCTGCCGGCATGAGTAATTTATTGGTAAATTATTATCAGCCACAGAATGACTGCAACACAGCATTGACACATGTGCACCAGAAGGGAAAGGAAGGAAAGTTAGACCAAAGACCACCTGGAGGCGTACTGTTGAGAAGGAGAGACAAGAGGCAGGATGGAGGTCATGGACTGAAGTGAGGATGGCAGCAGCTGACCGTGAAGTGTGGAAGCGCTCTGTGAAGGCCTTATGTGCCACAAGGCACGAAGTGGATAGGTAACAGGTAACTACTTTTTACTACTAGGACTTATCAGAGGAAATTATGTAAAAAAAAAAAAAAATACAGATACCCCCTCTCTGCTCTGATGGTGAAGAAGGCAGGGGGGTGTTTCAGTCCGTCAGTCCTGCTAAGGTGACCTTCCTTCAAAAGAGCACACCATGGCACCTGCTTTTGCCACCTGTCTGCTCTCTCTGGCTGCTCCCTATCAAAGGAAAAAAAGGACCGGTCAGGGTCCTGACGTAGCTCCAAGCACATTGACAAGAGTTGTTAGCAACCTGCAAGGCTATCATCAATCAGCCAAACTATGTTATGGTAAAAGACTTGAGTCTGTCAGCTCCAGCAATTGCGAAATCGGCACCAACAGCTATCCGGCCATAGCTCCGGCTAATGAGACTTGACAAACCAATTGGAACATGGCTGCTGTACCTGCCGTGCACATGGAGCATCGGTCTGGCTGCAGACCCTGGTTGCCTGCCCCACCTACACATGCTAACCTTGTTTGGTACAGGTGCTCTGCTGATGAGAGGGCCTGGCTGCACCATCAATGACATGTGGGACAAGGACTTTGACAAGAAGGTGTCCAGGGGAGGGGGAGATCTCAGATACAGGCTCTGGTGTTTCTTGGAGGCCAGCTGTCACTTGCACTAGGCATCTTGTTCTTGCTGTATCTTAATTATTGCAGTATAGCACTTGGTACTGCAATATCTCTCAATATCAATCAGAAGCCTTCCCAGCCCCAAACCTGATGTGGAATGAAATAATGGGATTTAAAAGTATTGTCCATGTAAACACTCATTCGGAATGACCATTTCCCATGTAAACACGCAGCAAAAAACGTACTTCTGAATTAATTAATTCAGAAGTTTTCATTCTGAATGAAAAAGCCCTCATGATTCCAGAGGCTATAAAAGTATTGGAGAGAGAGAGAGAGAGAGAGAGAGAGAGAGAGAGAGAGAGAGCGTCATGTTGTCATCCCCACCGTATATTATCATAAAATGGTCAAACATAATCAGACAAACACACACACACACACACACACACACACACACACACACACACACACACACACGTCATTGTTTTACAATAAATAAATAAAAAAACTTTTCAAATGTGTTCAAATCCCCCAAGGACCACCTAGAACCTACACAAGGACCCCCCCTCCCCCCCATGGGAACACACACTTAAAGTCCTTCTCGCAGAAGGTTTGATACATTTTGGATACATTGGGGCTAAAAATAGCCTGCGAGAAGGACTTCAAGTTTCTGTTCCCATGGGGGGGGGGGGGGGGGTCCAGTGGTCCACCTGGGTGGGTTCTAGGTGGTCCTCAGCAGTGTTGGGAAGTAACTAAAGTTTTAAAATAGTTGCAGTGGAGTAAATGTACAATGTTTGGATCAGAGATGTAGTGGAGTAGAAGTAAAATTATTGGAAATACTGAAGTAAAGTAGGATAACTCATAATTGTACCCAAGTACAGTACTTAAGCAGTACTACTTTAGAGCACTGTCAGACAGCAGCATGGGACTATTTCACCATGACAAGGATATACTGTATTTTACTGTATTTACTTTAGAGCACTGTCAGACAGCAGCATGGGACTATTTCACCATGACAAGGATATACTGTATTTACTTTAGAGCACTGTTAGACAGCAGCATGGGACCATTTCACCATGACAAGGAGATACTGTATTTTACTGTATTTACTTTAGAGCACTGTCAGACAGCAGCATGGGACTATTTCACCATGACAAGGAGATACTGTATTTTACTGTATTTACTTTAGAGCACTGTCAGACAGCAGCATGGGACTATTTCACCATGACAAGGAGATACTGTATTTTACTGTATTTACTTTAGAGCACTGTCAGACAGCAGCATGGGACTATTTCACCATGACAAGGAGATACTGTATTTTACTGTATTTACTTTAGAGCACTGTCAGACAGCAGCATGGGACTATTTCACCATGACAAGGAGATAATGTATTTTACTGTATTTACTTTAGAGCACTGTCAGACAGCAGCATGGGACCATTTCACCATGACAAGGATATACTGTATTTACTTTAGAGCACTGTCAGACAGCAGCATGGGACCATTTCACCATGACAAGGAGATACTGTATTTTACTGTATTTACTTTAGAGCACTGTCAGACAGCAGCATGGGACCATTTCACCATGACAAGGAGATACTGTATTTTACTGTATTTACTTTAGAGCACTGTCAGACAGCAGCATGGGACTATTTCACCATGACAAGGAGATACTGTATTTTACTGTATTTAATTTAGAGCACTGTCAGACAGCAGCATGGGACTATTTCACCATGACAAGGATATACTGTATTTACTTTAGAGCACTGTCAGACAGCAGCATGGGACCATTTCACCATGACAAGGAGATACTGTATTTTACTGTATTTACTTTAGAGCACTGTCAGACAGCAGCATGGGACTATTTCACCATGACAAGGATATACTGTATTTACTTTAGAGCACTGTCAGACAGCAGCATGGGACCATTTCACCATGACAAGGATATACTGTATTTACTTTAGAGCACTGTCAGACAGCAGCATGGGACTATTTCACCATGACAAGGATATACTGTATTTACTTTAGAGCACTGTCAGACAGCAGCATGGGACCATTTCACCATGACAAGGAGATACTGTATTTTACTGTATTTACTTTAGAGCACTGTCAGACAGCAGCATGGGACCATTTCACCATGACAAGGAGATATTTCTGATTCAGAGCTTTCACAACAACTCTTCACAAATTAAACTGAAATAAATCAGCTATTTTCTACATTTTAAATTTGTACAGATTTACACACTGTATTGGATACATATTTAAAATGTGCCCAAGTGTCCATTGAGTAGGCCTATAATGCTTAAAGGCTACTAGGAGACCAGTTGGTTTTCTGTCTCTCTTTTCTTTTGTAATCATGTCTTTCACACTAACGTATAGACCTATTTCTGGTTCAGTTGAGCTTACTATTTTATCATTCTTCTTTTTGGTGTGTTTTCAGACATGGATTTGCAAACCGTTCTCAAAGTGCCAGGCAAACCTACAGACCAACAAGACTTGTTGGCATTATAACTGTATAATATAATGTATCATTTGTAGGCTACTATTGTAACATAGCCTACTGTTCTTCTGTATACCTTATTATTCTGTGTAATGGGTTTTTTGTAGGAAAGTCACCGTGGTATTTTAACAGCATCTAAAAACACCAAACTACAAAAAAGAAGAAGAAAAAAAGAGTGCAGTGGAAACCCGTGATGGACGACTATGACAAACTGTAGCTGCATTGGTTCAAAAATATAACATGTGTCTCACTTCAGCTCTGGTATAGTTACTGTTACCTGTGCTCCCTGTGATTATTATCAGTTATCTCCACCTGTGTCTGGTTGTCCCCAGAGCCAATCCCTGTGCTGATTGACGGCTGTGTTCACCTGTGTCTGGTTATCCCTGTGTCTATATAAACCCAGTTCTTTGTGTTGTCTGTTCTTTAATGCCACTTCTCAAATGTCCTGCTACAGCTCTCTGTTCTCTTGGTGTTTCGACCACTTTTTTTTTTTTTGCAAAGTTTTATTCTCCTATGTGGGGGAATAATTCCTTTGCCGTTTCTTGCCGTGGCTCAGACATATAGTTTTTAATTTATATGATTTCATATTTATTCAGCTTTTCTTTTCTTTTTTTTGCAAAGTTTTATTCTCCTATGTGGGGGGATAATTCCTTTGCCGTTTCTTGCCGTGGCTCAGACATATTTTCTTTAATTTACAACATCTCTTGCTTGGATGTGAGCAGACCGAGTGTCAAAAGCAGTCATTAATCCATGCTGTTAAAATGAGTGTGTTTTGGGTCCAAACACGATCCTGTCTCAAAGCATGACACAAAAACGAAACCAGACCAATTCAAGCCTTCAGTGCCTCTATATATACACAACATGGAAACGTTGCTTGCACAAAGAAATGTCCGTAGTTAACTGTTCTTCAGTGACCGCATGTCTCTGCCAGTGAATTAAGGCTTACACAAACCCTGACTCACAGCCAGGAAGCCGTAATACCTCAGTGGCAAATATGCCTGCAGTTCTCTGCAAACGCCACCACGTGGCACTACTGTCCCTTTTAAGCAGCCTCATGTCTAATTGACGTCACCTCATTGAAGTAAAAAAGGGAAAGACTGCCTGATGTTATACCTCTTGTCAATTTCAACTAAATTCAAAGGAGCTTTATCTGGCATGAGAAAACATAGGCTACCTGTCAACCAATAGGTTGTAGGAGTCCACTCATTCCTTCACCCTTCTCACCGAGTGGAGATTACCATTAGACTTTCATAGACTGACTTTGACATCAGCATTGGTAGAGTAACCTATAATGTAACTTGGTCTACACTGCAGTAGGCTATGGCAGACATAATCTAGTGTAACTATAGGTCTACACTGCAGTAGGCTATGGTAGACATAATCTAGTGTAACTAGGTCTACACTGCAGTAGGCTATGGCAGACATAATCTAGTGTAACTAGGTCTCCCCCCCACCCCCCCACCCCATTTTCCCTCACTGTATATTGTATCTTTTCCCTTTTTTGCTTCCCATATGATGAATTCCTGTTCTGTTCTTTACCTACAGAGAAATGTCTATTTGTATGTCTCTAAATGTTTGTATGTCTTTAAATGTTATGATGAATTGAACAATGTGGACCCTGTTGTAAACAAGTGTAATGCTTAATTGGGTCGTCCACTCACAGTTGACAGTCTTTGTATTGAGTTTGTGCTTAAAATGTACTGTAAATTCTACAAACTGTTAATAAAGATTTCAATCAATCAATCAATCAATCAACACTGCAGTAGGCTATGGTAGACATAATCTAGTGTAACTAGGTCTACACTGCAGTAGGCTATGGCAGACATAATCTAGTGTAACTATAGGTCTACACTGCAGTAGGCTATGGCAGACATAATCTAGTGTAACTAGGTCTACACTGCAGTAGGCTATGGCAGACATAATCTAGTGTAAAAATACCCAGGACTGTTGTATAGAATTGAGTTATTGTCTAACAAGTGCTGAAGGTTAAAATGTACATTTTGTGCTGGATGCTGTTGGCAGATTTGATCCATCGTAATTACTGAAACAAAGCAATTATTCTGGAAACACAGCACTACAAATAAAGCCTTCAGTACAAAACGGAACTTAATGAAGAAATTAGGGCTGTCAAAAATAACTGGAGTTAATTCAATTGTGAAATGAATTAAGATTTAAAAATGTAATGCAATTAATCCATGACCCGCCCCATGCATCCCATCCACTATGCACTATCTTGCTCTCTGGATGGGGAAAAAAACTAAACTATTTACACAGACTTATTAGAGGCTCTAATCACAGAGGCACACCATCCTGCCGCACTGCATTGTTATAAAGAATAAAACATACATATTATGTAAATTTATATATCCGCCTTATTTCCTTTATCTTTCCCATTCCCACAACAATACACAGAAAAAACATGGCATATTTTTGGACATGGTTCGAATGGGGATTCATTTTTAAGCTGTGATTATTCTCATTACAAATCGTAATCATTTGACAGCCCTAGAAGAAATGCCATTGGGGCGTCGGTGGTTCAGACGTAGAGAGACTGGACGTTCGAACCCAGGCTCAAGTGTCCTTGAGCAAGACTCTGAACCCCTAATTGCTCCTGATGTGCAGGTTGGTGCCTTGCATGGTTTCCTCTGGCATCGGTGTGTGAATTGGTGAATGCATATCTATGTAAAGCGCCTTGGATAAAGGCGCTATATAAATGCACCATTTTATTTACCATTTACAAAGTCCAGCCACTCTGGTCCATATTGGTCTTAGCCAACATTGTCAAGAAACCACTACACAGAATTGCACAATTGCAAATCTCACAAGTTATATTTAATGTTGTCTGATTTGCACAAATAAAATAATTTCGGTATTATAAAACAATGAGCACTTTGAAATAAATAGCACATAGCCTACTTGTACTACATCATACATGGGCAACTGGCGGCCCACATCCTCACTTAATGTGGCCCTCAGGTTAATATCAGAATACTGATATATTATTGATTTGCAAACATGACCCTTCATAAAGTTAACATAACTATAATTAAAGGCATTTTAAATCAGATTTCAATACAAATAATAGCAAAAAATAGCCGATCTACAAGCTCAAAAGGCGTCGCATCGCATACGACAGTAATATGCAATATACCCTCTTGGTAGTGAGTGTGGAAATAAATATTAAATATAGTGGCCCTCTCCATCGTCAATGTTGCCCACCTCTGTACTACATGAATACATCATCATCAATAATTAATACCTATTTTTGAAAAATCGAAACATAGCTTTTTGAGAAAACTGTCAGTATTTAGAACACATTTTTAGGGGAGGCATACTTTGGTTAGACATAGCATTGGTTAGACATGGGTTACCGTTAGGTTTAGGTGTGGTGCCTCGTGGTTGGTTAGGGTTAGGGTGAGGGTTTGAGATAGGTTGTAGATGTAGGACTAATGACTGGTCTAACCAATGACTAGTCTAAACCAAAAACTGTCTAAACTAAGTACTGCACCCCATTTTTAGAACACATTTTTACAATCTGATCTCAGGTCAAAATGAACACGTCCAGGAGTTAAGAATGTTCTCCCCGGCAGAGGTCACATCAGCACATGTCTTCTCTCCCAACGTTCGTTCTGTAATGGATGGAGAGACACGTCAATACTGTAGCTGTGGAATGTATGTCTTGTTACAATAAACATGCAAGCTAAATTATAATAGATTACTGTGAAGACCTACCAGTCGGCCGGTTGGTCACGCCTCCCTGTATGCCACTGTGGTCCACATTGATCCAGGGACTGCATTTTGCTTTGTCTTGGTGAAAGTCTTGCTTAATGTCGTTGCTTATATAATTATTCATTTCTTGATCACGTTCACCTTGTTTGTAAAATGTAAATGACCAATAAACAGATTTATATATATTAAAAAAACACCATACAGTAGATCAGTTTTATTCAACGGCCTTTGCTGGCCTCGTGTGGACAAAACTGGAAGTCTTCAATATAAAGCCAGTGTTCAATCAGTTATAGATGAAAAATTAGAAACGAGATGACGCCACTATGGCGCTAGTTTAAGGTATTCACATCTACAAGCTCACAGCGAGATGACACCCTCCTCATCCACAAACAGTCTTGTTAATCTATAAATAAACACCCAAGTGCTGCACGATTCTAGCTCAAATGTGAATCTCGATTTTCCTCCCCAAGATTTTTTTCAATGAAAATATATATTTAAATACTGGTCGCATGTGAACCACTGACACCCCCCCCCCCCCCCCCCCCCCATGGGAACACACACTTAAAGTCCTTCTCGCAGAAGGTTTGATACATTTTGGATACATTGGGGCTAAAAATAGCCTGCGAGAAGGACTTCAAGTTTCTGTTCCCATGGGGGGGGGGGGGGGGGTCCAGTGGTCCACCTGGGTGGGTTCTAGGTGGTCCTCAGCAGTGTTGGGAAGTAACTAAAGTTTTAAAATAGTTGTAGTGGAGTAAATGTACAATGTTTGGATCAGAGATGTAGTGGATTAGAAGTAAAATTATTGGAAATTGGAAATACTGAAGTAAAGTAGGATAACTCATAATTGATACAGTACTTAAGCAGTACTACTTTAGAGCACTGTCAGACAGCAGCATGGGACCATTTCACCATGACAAGGAGATACTGTATTTACTTTAGAGCACTGTCAGACAGCAGCATGGGACCATTTCACCATGACAAGGAGATACTGTATTTACTTTAGAGCACTGTCAGACAGCAGCATGGGACTATTTCACCATGACAAGGAGATACTGTATTTACTTTAGAGCACTGTCAGACAGCAGCATGGGACTATTTCACCATGACAAGGAGATACTGTATTTACTTTAGAGCACTGTCAGACAGCAGCATGGGACTATTTCACCATGTCCTGCTGCAGCTCTCTGTTCGCTTGGTGTTTCCACCACTCTTTTTTTTTTGCAAAGTGTTATTCTCCTATGTGGGGGAATAATTCCTTTGCCGTTTCCTGCCGTGGCTCAGACATATTTTTTATTTTTATTTATAGGATTTAATCTTTATTCAGCTTTTCTTTTTTTTTTGCAAAGTGTTATTCTCCTATGTGGGCGTTTAATTCCTTTGCCGTTAACTGCCGTGGCTCAGATTTTTTTTTTTTATTCATATGATTACAACATCTCTTGCTTGGATGTGAGCAGACCGTACTGGTCAAAAGCAGTCATTAATCCCAGCCATGCTGTTAAAATGAGTCTGTTTTGGGTCCAAACACTCCTGTCTCAAAGCATGACACCACATGTCATGCCATTTTCCTAAAGGGTTGTCTGTGATGCCGACGTATTCTTGCAGGTATATATATATACTGTATATAAGGCAATTTAAATAAGGAATAGATGGAATAAAGTAGAGAAAGACAAAACAAATGCTAAATTTCAATAGTGGCTTCATGTTTTCTCACTCTATTTGAAATAAACTCACCCCGTGTTTCCATGCGTTGAACTGTCCCTGCTCAGCATACTGGTCTAATGCGCTGATGAGGTCCTCGTACATCCGCTCTGCGCTCAGCGGGCGCCTGTCCTCGTCGTAGCCAAAGAGCCAGAGGCGAGGCGTCTGGTAGTATTTGTCGTATGTGATGTACAAGTCGTACGTTCTGGTCTGGAGGACGGCGTCCTCCTCCTCGCTCCCGGCCTCCTCCTCCTCCTCCTCCTCCTCCTCCGTCGTTTTGCTGGTGGTGTTTAAGGTCGCCTCGTCGGCTTCCAATAGGCCGCTCTCTTCGTACTCTTCCATATCCGCCGCTTCTCCCTCCTCTTCGTCCTCGTTGTCTCCTCCGCGCGCTCCCGAATTCACCTTCGTATTCACGTTGTCCTTATCCTCGTCCAGTGAGATTTCCCGCACGGCGTCTGTAACTCCTAACACGCCTGCGTCATGGTAGTAGGTGTCCACCCAGCCTCCGTCGCCGTCGCCGCCGTCGTCGTCCTCGCCTACGATGGCCTCCAGCTCGCCCGAATACTCCGTCTGCGTGCAGTGCTTGTAACAGGGAACGTTGCGCGTCAGGAGAAACTGTTTCTCCGGAGGCAGATATTGCCTGACGGCGCTCTCCTCTCCCGACGCCCACCTCCACGTGGGACAGTGGTGAACCAGATGATCTCCCGCCGCCACAAACTCCTCCGGGGTGATCACTCCCGTCTCCTTGAACCTGGACTCCGTGAGGACCGGGGTGAGGAACTCGGCCACGCAGAGTCTTATCTTATCCTTCTGTCAACCCTCTTTCCCACATACTTCCCGATATCTCCACAAATGGCAGATACCAAACCTGCAGCCACATAGCCTATGGCCATGGTAGGGTTGATGAGAGAGGCCCCACCAAGCCCAATAGACAGGCCCACATATTGGTCAATACGCCCAACCCAACGCCGCTTTCTTCTTGGTGGGCCTTGGGCTGGTCCTTGGTCTGGTCCTTGGGCTGGTCCTTGGGCTGGGCCTTGGGCTGGGCCGGGTTCCCTAACACTAACCCAAACCCAAACCCTAACTCTAACGCTAACCCTAAGTGGCCCGTCATTCTCTTCGGTTTCCTGGAAAATACACCAGACATTTTCCCCTGCAACACAGACGCACCATCGTAGGTCTGGCCACGCATATCCATTAGATCCAAAACGCTCCGGCACAGTATATCCTCAATTGTGCGTGTTATGGACTTTGGGCTGGGCCTTGGGCTGGGCCTTGGGCTGGTCCTTGGGCTGGGTTCCCTAACCCTAACCCAAACCCAAACCCTAACTCTAACGCTAACCCTAAGTGGCCCGTCATTCTCTTCGGTTTCCTGGAAAATACAGGACATTACCTTTTAATTCAAAATAAACAATTCAGGTTGAATGGTCTTTCTATTGGCCAACCCCCTTTGCTATTTCAATACAGCTTTAGATTGTGGGGGCCTAAATAATATAGTAGAAGCGTTTTTTATCAAGATTTGATCAATGTCACCGTATGGTCCACACACTACAAATTAAGGAAAAAAAGTTTTTTTTTTTTTTTTTTTGAGCACATTGCCAAAAGGGCAGAGGGTGCTCTAGCACCCCTAGTGTCTATCTGTGCACGCCACTGTCTACAGTCCCAACAGGGATTTACGTTTTAAAACTGCATTTATCTTTATGGATAGAGCACATGTGACCATTTTGCAATGAGGCCTGCGACAATAGGATTGCGATTGCGTCGATTCATCCTGGCTGCCTGGAAACAAATAATGAACAAATAAATCTCATTAGGCACAACAATGTCATTGTCCCATGTCCTTTCCAAAACACATAGGCCTACTTATTGTATATTATGTGTCTGCCCCTAAAATAAAATAAACAGTTTACTGTATCAATGAAACTTGATCATGTACAGTGACTGATTTGCCATATTCATACTTAATTTCAGTGGCAGAAGTTGAGAGAGGCCTGGAGTCACTACATACGACCAGGGAGCATGGTTGAGGCAGCAGCTAGTATGGCCATCTCCACTTTTAACAAAGGGGCCTCTGCCATGCTAAATGGTATGGAGAAGTTGTGGCTTCAGAGCACTCATGTTAGGCTCAATCCCAATTCCCCCCTTCGTCCTGGCCCTTAGCCCTTGCCCTTGCTTATGCGCGTTCACGTGAGGGGGAAGGGTTATCTCAATTGTCTTTGGATGGAGGGGTAGGGCCTAGGGCAAGGGGTAGTTTCCACCACTCTTTTTTTTTTGCAAAGTGTTATTCTCCTATGTGGGGGAATAATTCCTTTGCCGTTTCCTGCCGTGGCTCAGACATATTTTTTATTTTTATTTATAGGATTTAATCTTTATTCAGCTTTTCTTTTTTTTTGCAAAGTGTTATTCTCCTATGTGGGCGTTTAATTCCTTTGCCGTTAACTGCCGTGGCTCAGATTTTTTTTTTTTAATTCATATGATTACAACATCTCTTGCTTGGATGTGAGCAGACCGTACTGGTCAAAAGCAGTCATTAATCCCAGCCATGCTGTTAAAATGAGTCTGTTTTGGGTCCAAACACTCCTGTCTCAAAGCATGACACCACATGTCATGCCATTTTCCTAAAGGGTTGTCTGTGATGCCGACGTATTCTTGCAGGTATATATATATACTGTATATAAGGCAATTTAAATAAGGAATAGATGGAATAAAGTAGAGAAAGACAAAACAAATGCTAAATTTCAATAGTGGCTTCATGTTTTCTCACTCTATTTGAAATAAACTCACCCCGTGTTTCCATGCGTTGAACTGTCCCTGCTCAGCATACTGGTCTAATGCGCTGATGAGGTCCTCGTACATCCGCTCTGCGCTCAGCGGCCGCCTGTCCTCGTCGTAGCCAAAGAGCCAGAGTCGAGGCGTCTGGTAGTATTTGTCGTATGTGATGTACAAGTCGTACGTTCTGGTCTGGAGGACGGCGTCCTCCTCCTCGCTCCCGGCCTCCTCCTCCTCCTCCTCCTCCTCCTCCTCCGTCGTTTTGCTGGTGGTGTTTAAGGTCGCCTCGTCGGCTTCCAATAGGCCGCTCTCTTCGTACTCTTCCATATCCGCCGCTTCTCCCTCCTCTTCGTCCTCGTTGTCTCCTCCGCGCGCTCCCGAATTCACCTTCGTATTCACGTTGTCCTTATCCTCGTCCAGTGAGATTTCCCGCACGGCGTCTGTAACTCCTAACACGCCTGCGTCATGGTAGTAGGTGTCCACCCAGCCTCCGTCGCCGTCGTCCTCGCCTACGATGGCCTCCAGCTCGCCCGAATACTCCGTCTGCGTGCAGCGCTTGTAACAGGGAACGTTGCGCGTCAGGAGAAACTGTTTCTCCGGAGGCAGATATTGCCTGACGGCGCTCTCCTCTCCCGACGCCCACCTCCACGTGGGACAGTGGTGAACCAGATGATCTCCCGCCGCCACAAACTCCTCCGGGGTGATCACTCCCGTCTCCTTGAACCTGGACTCCGTGAGGACCGGGGTGAGGAACTCGGCCACGCAGAGTCTTATCTTATCCTTCTGTCAACCCTCTTTCCCACATACTTCCCGATATCTCCACAAATGGCAGATACCAAACCTGCAGCCACATAGCCTATGGCCATGGTAGGGTTGATGAGAGAGGCCCCACCAAGCCCAATAGACAGGCCCACATATTGGTCAATACGCCCAACCCAACGCCGCTTTCTTCTTGGTGGGCCTTGGGCTGGTCCTTGGTCTGGTCCTTGGGCTGGTCCTTGGGCTGGTCCTTGGGCTGGGCCTTGGGCTGGGCCGGGTTCCCTAACACTAACCCAAACCCAAACCCTAACTCTAACGCTAACCCTAAGTGGCCCGTCATTCTCTTCGGTTTCCTGGAAAATACACCAGACATTTTCCCCTGCAACACAGACGCACCATCGTAGGTCTGGCCACGCATATCCATTAGATCCAAAACGCTCCGGCACAGTATATCCTCAATTGTGCGTGTTATGGACTTTGGGCTGGTCCTTGGGCTGGGCCTTGGGCTGGTCCTTGGGCTGGGTTCCCTAACCCTAACCCAAACCCAAACCCTAACTCTAACGCTAACCCTAAGTGGCCCGTCATTCTCTTCGGTTTCCTGGAAAATACAGGACATTACCTTTTAATTCAAAATAAACAATTCAGGTTGAATGGTCTTTCTATTGGCCAACCCCCTTTGCTATTTCAATACAGCTTTAGATTGTGGGGGCCTAAATAATATAGTAGAAGCGTTTTTTATCAAGATTTGATCAATGTCACCGTATGGTCCACACACTACAAATTAACCCATTCTGACCTGAGATCAGATTCATACGAGGTTTCCACTGGACACACGCTGGTCTGATTAAACCCATTCTGACCTGAGATCAGATTCTAAAAATGTCAGTCGTTCTTCGATTTTTTTCAAAAATAGCAGACCTACAAGCTCGTATCGCGCCACTCGGTGGCGCGATATGAGCTTGTAGATCTGCTATTTTTCAATAGCTAAAGCATAAAATGATGCCAACACCAAAATGGGTGCCCGGTCAGAATGGGTTAAGGAAAAAAAGTTTTTTTTTTTTTTTTTTAGCACATTGCCAAAAGGGCAGAGGGTGCTCTAGCACCCCCTAGTGTCTATCTGTGCACGCCACTGTCTACAGTCCCAACAGGGATTTACGTTTTAAAACTGCATTTATCTTTATGGATAGAGCACATGTGACCATTTTGCAATGAGGCCTGCGACAATAGGATTGCGATTGCGTCGATTCATCCTGGCTGCCTGGAAACAAATAATGAACAAATAAATCTCATTAGGCACAACAATGTCATTGTCCCATGTCCTTTCCAAAACACATAGGCCTACTTATTGTATATTATGTGTCTGCCCCTAAAATAAAATAAACAGTTTACTGTATCAATGAAACTTGATCATGTACAGTGACTGATTTGCCATATTCATACTTAATTTCAGTGGCAGAAGTTGAGAGAGGCCTGGAGTCACTACATACGACCAGGGAGCATGGTTGAGGCAGCAGCTAGTATGGCCATCTCCACTTTTAACAAAGGGGCCTCTGCCATGCTAAATGTTATGGAGAAGTTGTGGCTTCAGAGCACTCATGTTAGGCTCAATCCCAATTCCCCCCTTCGTCCTGGCCCTTAGCCCTTGCCCTTGCTTATGCGCGTTCACTGTCTTTGGATGGAGGGGTAGGGCCTAGGGCAAGGGGTAGAATCCCCTTCGTTTGAAGGGATATCTCGACGGGACTTCAAACGGAGCAACATCACTGAGGGCTGAAAGGCGGACGAGGTAAGAAGCCTTTATGTCCTTTATTATGGAAAAATATTATAATAACCAATATTATTTGAATGTATTAACAATCTGCATCACCAAAAATATCGCAATCTCTAGCAAATTCTTTATTATTCTTTTTTATTTATTCTTACTTTTTATTCCTTTTTATTTATCGCCGGTGCGCCGGTGAACTCGGATGCAAGCTAGCTTATTAGCAGGCATCAGTCTACTGTACCTTCATAACGCTGTCACTGCATAACGTTGGCTACTCGCTGCAGTGATAGCTATGGTTTTATCATGACCAATGTTAAGCTAATCCCCACAAGTTGCAAAACTTACATAACTAATTAGCAATGGTGTTTTTTCCCCCAGGCAAACGAGCTATGGAACAGACTGCAAGCTGCTGTACAGACTGTACATTGGATGGAGATGAATCACGATGGCATTTTCATTGATAGAAAATTACTCTGTTCTTAATGTTATTAAAAACAATGAACAGTGACCACAGCCCCTTCTTTCTATACTGTAAATTGTTTTTCCTTTTTCTAACCCTGTATATATATCTGTACCCATGCTATACAAACTGTTAATACAATAATCAATTAATCAGGTACAACTGTTGAGCAGGTGTCAGAATGAGCTATATCTAGCTGAATTACATTCTGCATGGTGGGCTACCAACATGAGACAAAATTACAATATATTTATTTAATCATAACCACAGCAATGTTACGTTCCATCTCTACAGCTTAAATCAACTGGAAAGTAGTTTCCAAAGTGGGTTATGGGCTAAATGATAGTTTGTACACTCTCAGAGTTAATTAACATTGATTTTACAATATAAATTGGGGGTCCTAGAGACAGAAATGCCATCAAAGTTTGGGGACCACTGGCCTGTAGTGAGCTTGCAGATCAGCTATTTTCTGAGAACAGGTTGTATATCAATATCTACAAGGGACGTTCAATATTTAGGGACGTTCCAATTCCTAGGGGGATGATTTATCTCCCTACCCCTTGACACTCATTATGTAGGGACAAGGGGAAGGGGCAAGGGCTGAGGGGTATATGGTTAAAAAAGGAATTGGGATTGGGCCTTAGTGTCAGTGCAATGAGGGAAAAGGATAGGGTCAGAATAAAAAAAGCCCAGGTCGTCACAACCGCCACTGCAAAAAAAAGGCGGAAGAAGCTGAGCACAGCTAAGAAAGTGACACGACATCAGCAGGAAATGAGTGAGGGACCTTCATATGGGGCAGGCATCAAGGGACCAGTGAGGCACTCCAACGTTGAAGCGCTGGGCCCTAGTGGTAAGAGGAAGGACTGCAGGCGGACCCGTGGATTCATGACGAGGAAACTATAGTAGTTACTGTATTTTATATTTTATCAGTTTTATAATCACTCACTGATGACATTGTGTTGCACTATATATGGACATGATGATATTATGGGCCGTATACAATCAGTTATTGTTGTTTTTGATGAGATTTATTTGTTCATATGATGATATGATGCTATGTTATTGTTATGATGCTATGTTATTGTTGTTGACAAGTGAGAGATGAGATACTGCGTATCAAAATAGTTGATTCAAATAAAAGGTTTTGGAATTTTACAATACAAATCTTTAAAGTCCGTTTTCTCAAAATGAGTTTTTCCTCATACAAAGAATCTCCAGTTCTAGACTGTTGCACATACATACACCAAACTTTCCAGTTTTATTACTTGCGCAAGCAGAGCACGCAAGTAATGTTTTCGCCCGGTCTCTTCCGCCGTGACAGCTGTCCCGCCATTCGATGTTTATGCAGAAAAACATCAAATCTGTGCCTGTTTTGCTGGGACAAAATGACCATATTTCTTACGTCATCATTTAGAGCTAGTCATACGTATACTATATACATAATCAGTAAGAATAAAATAGCAAATTGTGCCTGATCTGCTGGGACCAGAGTACGTGGTGTGTATATGTATGACTAGCTCTTAATGATGACGTAAGAAATATGGTCATTTGTGGTCATTTGGTCCCAGCAAACAAGGCACAGATTTGCTGTTTTCTTGCATAAACATCAAATGGCGGGACAGCTGTCACGGTTTTTGGCGCAAAGTAACCACAGTATACCGCTAATCAACTTACAACTACACACTTTATACAGTATAGAGTATATATGTATACGTATATAGTATATGCCTATATACTACAGTATATATATACTATATATATTTCTTACGTCATCATTTAGAGCTAGTCATACGTATACTATATACATAATCAGTAAAAATAAAATAGCAAATTGTGCCTGATCTGCTGGGACCAGAGTACGTGGTGTGTATATGTATGACTAGCTCTTAATGATGACGTAAGAAATATGGTCATTTGTGGTCGTTTGGTCCCAGCAAACCAGGCACAGATTTGCTGTTTTCTTGCATAAACATCAAATGGCGGGACAGCTGTCACGGTTTTTGGCGCAAAATAACCACAGTATACCGCTAATCAACTTACAACTACACACTCTATATAGTATATATGTATACGTATATAGTATATGCCTATATAGTATATGCCTGCTTTGCTGGGACCAAACGACCACAAATGACCATATCTCTTACGTCATCATTTAGAGCTAGTCATACGTATACTATATACACAAGTAAGACGCGCAAACGCGTGAAGCGAACGCAGCTCGTGTGTGTGTGGTTGTGTGTGTGTGTGTGCTACAGCTGCGCCCTGTGTGTGTGTGTGTGTGTGTGCTACAGCTGTGCCCTGTGTGTGTGTGTGTGTGCTACAGCTGCGCCCTCTGGTGGCGGGCGGGTGGTGTAACAGCGGGACAGACACACAGACATTCAGCCCTTGCTGTCATAGTAAGTGGCTCACTGCGTTCGCAATAATCAGTAAAAATAAAATAGTTGTGCCTGATCTGCTGGGACCAGAGTACGTGGTGTGTATATGTATGACTAGCTCTTCACCCAAACTTATATAGATAGAAACTTGAATCATACTTAATAATACTAGGCGTTTATATGCATAAAGTAGGTAGGTAGCAAATAGTTACATCTAAAAAGTATACATTTCAAGCGTTCCTTCACAGAGATACTGAGATTTGACAGTTTACAGCGGTCGAAAGGACTTGCGCGCTCTGCTTGCGCACTAGTTGGCCATTTATGGCCTACTAGTGTGCAACAAGCAAGTATGCACTCGACAGAGTGCAGTTCTAGTTCATATCTATATCCTGCAGATATTTACAGAAGGGATTGTTGATATCATTCATAGCCTGATTTACATCACATTCTATTCCTAAAAACATGGCAAAAATGGGTTTTTTATGCCTGTTGACAGTATTTTCTATTTATGGAGTAATAATTAGAGATATCTAAAATCCCATCTGTAATTTTCTTTGTCTCTAACATGTCAAGAAAATGAAACAATAATTTTGAACCTGGCTTTATCCAATCTACAGATTTATGGTCCCGAAATATATGCAAATGAGTGCATATAATGCCTCATTTGCATATTTAAACATATCATTTCAGAAAAGTTGTAATACAAAAAAGCTCAGTCTTAATGTAAGTAATCAACTGGAGAAGTTTCATTGTGATAGCTATTAGTTAACTTGTTTTTCCCTATTCACCTTTCTCGTTGCAATACGTAGGGCGTTTTTCCACAAAATTTGCGTAAACTTCTTCCATTCCAGGTTTCTGCGTGAATTCTCGTCATTGGCAATGGTATCCTCTTTATCCCTTTTTCTGGCATCAACATCGAAACCCTGGAAATACAGGACATTACCTTTTAATTCAAAATAACAATGGTCTTCAAAATAAGAGCTTTCTCCGAAAAGACGTGGCAAGGGGAGAACGGGGCGAAAGAAGACAATCGTGCAGTGAATGATTTAAGGCGAGACACGGTAGGTGAAAACCTTCCTTTTTTTTCTTTTTCTTTTACAATTTTGAGATTTTCTGCTATTTTGCTTCCTATATGTACATGTCTTCTTTCAAACTAATGCAAAATAAACATTCAAAATACACATATAGGTATTTATTTTAATATACTTTGTCATGCTGCGCCTGTAGATTTCACCTACATTTTACCAAAACTTGGTATTTTATGCAGCGCTAAATATCTGCGACGGCAGTCAGTCTCCCCGCATGTAATATATCATTGGAAAGGTCTGAAATACGAGCTCTTCATGGTGTGTTCCAAATAAGGTCATTTTCTTTGTACTGTGATTCGTTGAGATGTATCACGTGCTCTGCTCAGTTGCTCTGCCGCGGGAAGGAGGGAGCTCTATCGCAGAAAAATGCAAAAGGCTTAAAGGAGAACGTCTTTCGGCAAGAAAAGATCACGACAGTTATGTCTGTTTAGATATAGAAAGGAAAAAGAAAACATCAACATTGTGAATGAGACAGGGGTGAAATCCCCTTGCCCTTACAAAGCGCAAGGCTAAAGAAGCTGTCACTTGGAGAGAAGGTGATAGACGAGAATGGTGGCTGTTTGTGTTCACACAGTGGCTTGTCATTCACATCGCGCGTTTGAAGGAGTTGATTACAGATTTTATTTGTCCTAATTGTGCAAGGAATGGGCTTCAAATCTGTATTGATCCAGTAAATCAGGGGTTCTGCAGCTCTCTGCTCCTGAAGTGCACTTTGTGCACGAGTGATGATAAATACAAAAAAGTGTCTATGCATCCACAATGAAAAGAGGAGTGATGTGGCATTTGACATAAACGTGCACATGGTGCTTTTAGCTCAGGAGTTGGGACTGGGTTTTGCAGCCCTCAGAAAAATGAGCACGGTTTTGGGCATCCCTGGACTCCATGTGAAGACTTATCAGAAGCACAGCAAGAGTAGCAGGTATGGAAACAGGATTGAGATTGAGAAATCTGTCTGTCTGTCTGTCTGCTTATAATGAGAAGTAATTGTATAAATTATGACCCACCACAATACAATGCAATAGCCATTTAATTTCGTATTATATAAGCCTATATTCAGTGGTTGAGCTGTCCTCCTGCTGCTTAATGACACTGTTTTCAAATGACAACTTTTTTTTTTTTTTTTTAAGATATTTTTTTGCGGCTTACGCCTTTTATTGATTTTTGAAGGGACAGACAGTAGGCTGACAGGAAACGGGAGAGAGATGGGGGGATGACATGCAGTAAAGGCCGTGTCGGGTCCGGGAGTCGAACCCGCGGCACACTGCGACTGGATCACCAGTCCGGTGCCCAGACCGTTACGCTACGGCCTGGGCCCAAATGACAACTTTTCACACACACACACACACACACACACACACACACACACACACACACACACACACACACACACACACACACACACACACACACACACACACACACACACACACACACACACACACACACACACACACACACACACACACACACACACACACACACACACACACACACACACACACACACACACACACACACACACACACACACACACACACACCTTCAACCGCTTATCCGTACACAGGTCGTGGGGGCAACAGCTCCACCGAGACGTTCCAAGGCCAGGGAGTCGATGTGATTCCTCCAACTGTGCCTTGGTCTGCTCCGGGGTATACATTTATATATCATATGATGATATGAATATAAGACTGAATAAATAGTCATGTAGCCTATCAATGCCGGCTACATTAGGCACAACAACGTCATTGTCCCATGTCCTTTCCAAAACACATAGGCCTACTTATTGTATATTATGTGTCTGCCCCTAAAATAAAATAAACAGTTTACTGTATCAATGAAACTTGATCATGTACAGTGACTGATTTGCCATATTCATACTTAATTTCAGTGGCAGAAGTTGAGAGAGGCCTGGAGTCATTACATACGACCAGGGAGCATGGTTGAGGCAGCAGCTAGTATGGCCATCTCCACTTTTAATGAAGGGCCTCTGCCATGCTAAATGTTATGGAGAAGTTGTGGCTTCAGAGCACTCATGTTAGTGTCAGTGCAATGAGGGAAACGGATAGGGTCAGAATAAAAAAAGCCCAGGTCGTCACAACCGCCACTGCAAAAAAAAAGGCTGAAGAAGCTGAGCACAGCTAAGAAAGTGACACGACATCAGCAGGAAATGAGTGAGGGACCTTCATATGGGGCAGGCATGGTTAGGACAGGAGAGGGATGAGTAACTATAGTAGTTACTGTATTTTCTATTTTATCAGACTCACATGACATCACTCACTGATGACATTGTGTTGCACTATATATGGACATATGGACATGATGATATTATGGGCCGTATGCAATCAGTTATTGTTGTTTTTGATGAGATTTATTTGTTCATATGATGATATGATATTGTTGTTGAGTGAGAGATGAGATACTGCGTCTCAAAATAGTTGATTCAACTTAAAAATACAAATCTTTAAAGTCTGTTTTCTCAAAATGAGTTTTTCCTCATACTTGGGACAAATAATCGCCAGTTCTGTTGCACATACATACACAAAACTTTCCAGTTTTATTCATATCTATATCCTGCAGATATTTACAGAAGGGATTGTTGATATATCATTCATAGCCTGATTTACATCACATTTTATTCCTAAAAACATGGCGAAAATGGGTTTTTTATGCCGAGGGGGATCTCCTCTGTGGATCTCCTCCCAGCACATCCCCGCCCATCAGGATGAATACTGGACTACTCGCCCCGGTGCTTGCCTGTTTTTCCTCCCGGAATTTTCCCCAGTGAGGGGGATAACTTTGTAATATACTATTGGCTGTTTGTATTCTTTTTGGAAGAATATAAAAAGATACTCCTGTGGAAAGGCTATATTATTTGACTTATATTGAACCTATAAACAATTTAGTATTATTTAGTATATGTAAGGTTTTGCCCCCTCAAATGGTACCTCGTCAGATAATCCCCACATATCCTACAGCAACTTCTGTAAACAGACTTCACTGTAGTAGCTTTTCATACATTATATTTGTACTTAGGCTGTCATGAAAGTTTATAGTTAATAAATTCAAAGTACAGCCGTCTGCTGTCCAGCCTCTCCCACCCCTCACTGGGGAAAATTCTGGGAGGAAAACAGAAACGGGGCGAGTAGTCTTGTTACCATCAGGATATCCCACCATGCACCTGTGGTGCCAGGAGAAACTTTGAGTTCCAGGTGATGCCCCAGTTGTTAAACAGTCTATCTGTATAGACTCCACAGGGGCCAGTATTGATTGGGGGATGCTGGCCGTCTACACATGCTCTGTTAGCTGTAGAAATGACAACCATTACTGCCCAGAGTTCATTTGGAAGCAGGACTTCAGCTCAGAGCAACACATATAAACAATGACACATACCATCCCTCATCCTTCATTCAGCTAAACAATGACACATACCATCCCTCATCCTTCATTCAGCTAAACATTCACAAGTCAAGCCTTTATGATGTTCCAAGGATCTGAACACCTGCTGCCATCCAGGGACTGAATTTCTGCAGTCCCATGCACGCACGCACGCACGCACACACGCACGTCATCATATTTCGTGCTCACATGTGCTCACATGCAGCATGTGGGGCATGCGATTGGCCACCAGTCGCCATCTGAAAACATTCAAACCTGGGAGCTGACCAGTACAACCACTGTTGGCCACTAAGCAGCTCCAGGGGGAGCAGTTGGGGGTTCAGTGCCTTGCTCAAGGGCACTTCAGCGGTGTTGGGTGAGTGATGACCAATCACTTCCCCACCCAGATCTTTCATGCCCATCCGGGGAATCGAACCGGCAACCTCTCGGCAACAAGGGCGCTCCTCTAACCCTTCGGCCAGCGCTGCCCCCAGTATTGAGTGACAGTTTGAAAAGCTTCAGAAATGAACCATCACACATTCAACCATTGCATTTGGTGCTTCAGTGTTAATGTTGCTACAGTTCAATTCAGGGGAAAAACAGAGAAGCATCCCTGAAAGTGAAACTGGAGTAGTTTTGATTTCTACTCCAGTTGATCTGAAGGCACTTAATTCTCACCTGAAGCCACCAGACCAGGACTCCATACAGTCTTCCACTGATCGGCCAAGGGATCAAGGGTCTGAATGCTGCAACATGGTTTCTCACCTTCCCATCCCCCCCAACATCAGGATCACTTCACGCAAGGCTATACAGAAGAAGACAAACACAGTAGTCAGTAGAGAAACTATCATTTTATCCTATACTCAGGTCCTAGTTTTAACTAGAACTGCACTCTGTCGAGTGCATACTTGCTTGTTGCACACTAGTAGGCCATAAATGGCCAACTAGTGCGCAAGCAGAGCGCGCAAGTTCTTCCGACCGCTGTAAACTGTCAAATCTCAGTATCTCTGTGAAGGAACGTTTGAAATGATTAATGTTTAGATGTAACTATTTGCTACCTACTTTATACATATAAACATCTAGTATTATTAAATATGATTCAAGTTTCTATCTATATAAGAAATACTGTTTTATCGTTGTAGATATATTTGATGTTTATGCAAGAAAACAGCAAATCTGTGCCTGGTTTGCTGGGACCAAATGACCACAAATGACCATATTTCTTACGTCATCATTAAGAGCTAGTCATACACATATACACCACGTACTCTGGCCCCAGCAGATCAGGCACAATTTGCTATTTTATTTTTACTGATTATGTATATAGTATACGTATGACTAGCTCTAAATGATGACATAAGAAATATATATAGTATATATATAGTATATAGGCATATACTATATACGTACATATATACTCTATACTCTATACTGTATAAAGTGTGTAGTTGTAAGTTGATTAGCGGTATACTGTGGTTACTTTGCGCCAAAAACTGTGACAGCTGTTCCGCCATTTGATGTTTATGCAAGAAAACAGCAAATCTGTGCCTGGTTTGCTGGGACCAAATGACCATATTTCTTACGTCATACGTATACTATATACATAATCAGTAAAAATAAAATAGCAAATTGTGCCTGATCTGCTGGGACCAGAGTACGTGGTGTGTATATGTATGACTAGCTCTAAATGATGACGTAAGTAATATATATAGTATATATATATATAGTATATAGGCATATACTATATACGTATACATATATACTCTATACTCTATAAAGTGTGTAGTTGTAAATTGATTAGCGGTATACTGTGGTTACTTTGCGCCAAAAACCGTGACAGCTGTTCCGCCATTTGATGTTTATGCAAGAAAACAGCAAATCTGTGCCTGGTTTGCTGGGACCAAATGACCACAAATGACCATATTTCTTACGTCATCATTAAGAGCTAGTCATACACATACACACCACGTACTCTGGTCCCAGCAGATCAGGCACAATTTGCTATTTAATTTTTTATAGTATACGTATGACTTAGCTCTAAATGATGACGTAAGAGATATGGTCATTTGTGTTCATTTGGTCCAGTAACACAGGCACAGATTTGTTGTTTTTCTGCATAAACGTCGAATGGCGGAACAGCTGTCACGACGAAGGTGACCGGGCGAAAACATTACTTGCGCGCTCTGCTTGCGCAAGTAATAAGTTATGTCCATAGGAAGTGTGTGTGTGTGTGTGTGTGTGTGTGTGTGTGCGCGCGCACGTGCGTGTGCGTGCGTGTTACATGGTGAAGTGCCTCGTGTAGTCGTATTCTATCGTGGGAATGACGGCCTGGACAAATTTCAGGAAAACCAAAAGATAGGCGTGTACTCCCAGCTGGCGCCCGCCTTCGGCCACGGTCTCCATGATCCTCTTCATGGCCTCGGCGTGCCTACAGGGGTGCACGGAGCACATGGCGGGCGGCGGCAGGTGGGGGTGCTTCTCCACGGTGACGGTCCTCTTCACGTGGTCCTGGCTGATGTCCTCGTACATCCGCTCTGCGCTCAGCGGCCGCCTGTCCTCGTCGTAGCCAAAGAGCCAGAGGCGAGGCGTCTGGTAGTATTTGTCGTATGTGATGTACAAGTCGTACGTTCTGGTCTGGAGGACGGCGTCCTCCTCCTCGCTCCCGGCCTCCTCCTCCTCCTCCTCCTCCTCCGTCGTTTTGCTGGTGGTGTTTAAGGTCGCCTCGTCGGCTTCCAATAGGCCGCTCTCTTCGTACTCTTCCATATCCGCCGCTTCTCCCTCCTCTTCGTCCTCGTTGTCTCCTCCGCGCGCTCCCGAATTCACCTTCGTATTCACGTTGTCCTTATCCTCGTCCAGTGAGATTTCCCGCACGGCGTCTGTAACTCCTAACACGCCTGCGTCATGGTAGTAGGTGTCCACCCAGCCTCCGTCGCCGTCGTCCTCGCCTACGATGGCCTCCAGCTCGCCCGAATACTCCGTCTGCGTGCAGCGCTTGTAACAGGGAACGTTGCGCGTCAGGAGAAACTGTTTCTCCGGAGGCAGATATTGCCTGACGGCGCTCTCCTCTCCCGACGCCCACCTCCACGTGGGACAGTGGTGAACCAGATGATCTCCCGCCGCCACAAACTCCTCCGGGGTGATCACTCCCGTCTCCTTGAACCTGGACTCCGTGAGGACCGGGGTGAGGAACTCGGCCACGCAGAGTGCCGTTCCTTTCACCGAGTTGATGACGTCCTGCATATAGAACCGGCGTTGAAGCAGAGCATCAGTGTGTGGCGACAGCATCACTTGCTATAGGTCACATGAGCTGTGTCCCTGAGTGGCCCTCTAAATATACACCCTCAGTGCTGTCAATCTCTGACACAATACATATTGATGACGTCAGATATCTCCATATATGGATTGTATTAGTGTGGGTGCCCTAAACATGGCATCGTCTGGGAATGCCCATATAAAGTATGAACTTATTTTTTGAGTGGTGCAATGTAGGTGTCCTACTGGACCTATGTGTTGTTCACCTATGTGTCCGTCTATGTGACGTTAATGAGCACCAGTATGACTACCAGTGGCGTGCACAGATAGACACTAGGGGGTGCTAGAGCACCCCCTGCCCTTTTGGCAATGTGATCCAAAAAAAAAAAAAAAAAAAAAAAGAAAGTTTTATTTTTTTTCTTAATTTGTAGTGTGTGGACCATGCGGTGACAATTCTTGATAAAACCGCTTCTATATTATTTGGGCCCCCACAATCTAAAGCTATGTTTCTATGTCAGTGGTTCTTCGATAAAAATAATAGCAGACCTACAAGCTCGTAGCTTGTAGATCTGCTTGTAGCTTGTATTTTTCAATAGCTAAAATGTGCTGCACAAGGTGCCCTTTTTTCACTTGAGCACCTGCCCCTCTAAATGTCTGTGCACGCCACTGATGACTATACCAGTAGGGGTGTGGGTGGAATATTTTATGATTGCACACATTAACAGTCAGAGGTGTAACACTCAAGGTGTAATTGTGTACCATGTATAAAGGGCACCTACGGACGGCTACAATTCGAAACTGGCCCCCGTAAAATCTGAATCCCCCCCGCCCACCCTGTTCCCCCTCACTGTATACGTTTATTTTCCCTTTTTACCTCCTATGATGATTTCCTGTTTTGACTATATAGTAAAGTTTTGATGAATTGAAAATGGTGGGCCCTATTGTAAACAAGGGTAATGCTTTATGGTGTCGTCCACTCACAGTTAACAGTTTTTGTATTGAGTTGTGCTTGAAAGGTACTGTAATTCTGCAAACTGTTAATAAATCAATCAATCAATAACACTTGAAAAGTCATAGTGAAGTAAGTGAGCGCAACCTTGTAAATCAAAGCTTGAATTGTAAAACAAATAACGATTAAATAATGATTATGAGGCTCAAATGGCTAACTGAACTCTTTTTTTTTATTGCCAGGTATGTTCTTACATTTGAATAATTAATTTGTCTCTGAACTGGAAATCAAACTAGATGTATTTTTTTATTTTTCCTCCAGCATGGGTTACATTAGAACAAGCAAGTAAAGTACATTTTCCAACAGTCTGAATAGAGTATCGAAGTCCTAGCCTCAGTACCCAGGCTTCTTTTTTCCTTTTTGCATTTCCAAGTCCTAACATCACTCTTATCCCCTGGGTCACAAAAAGTACTCTTATCTAAAATACCATGTGGTCATCTTAACAGCCTGGATTAATTTGTTATATGCCACTATGCTATTGAGACCATACATTTAATGTTATTTTCAATGGAAAATAACTGTGACCCAGGGGGATAGCCCCCTCTAGTGGCAGTCATGTCACACTTCACCTTTCTATAGACAACCACTGTCCTATCTAAAACCTGAGGAACTGGAACTGCCTGTGTACTGACTGTCCAAGTACCATTATCGTCATATATAAGATCCACCATTGATTAAATAAACAACTTAAAGAACTGCTGGTCATTGTATAAACAATAACAGGTGGCCAACATCCAAGCCAAACGACAAAGCACATGGGCCGTCACATTGGGTTACATTAGAACAAGCATGGCAGTGTCTACCTGTGAGTGTGGACCTGCGTGGTCTGTGGTTGGCCTTAGAGATGAGCCTCTGGCAGACCTCGGATTCAGAATCACCCAGAAATGCAGTCACCTCAATATAGGTGGGCTTGATGAAAGCCAGACGGACAACATGCTCCATCACCTCCAAGAACAAACACAACACTCATTATGTACTAGTTCCTAACTGCAACATTTAACCCATTCTGACCTGAGATCAGATTCATACGAGGTTTCCGCCGGACACACACTGGTCCTGATGAACCCATTCTGACCTGAGATCAGATTCTAAAAAATGTCAGTCGTTCTTCGATTTTTCAAAAATAGCAGACCTACAAGCTCGTATCGCGCCACTCGGTGGCGCGATATGAGCTTGTAGATCTGCTATTTTTCAATAGCTAAAGCATAACATGATGCTAACACCAAAATGGGTGCCCGTTCAGAATGGGTTAAATAAGTGTTTAAAAGCTCTATGTTATGACAGTACTCATTGTAGACTAGTGTTCAGTAACAGGAGTCTCCATTTCTCTCCAGCTTTCTATTAAAGGTATATTCAGTGATTTCACTTAATTCAAATATCACTTATTGTTTTGTTTTGTTGTGATAATCCTCCCTACTATAGAGTGTAATGACCATATAAGGAGTTCCTCCCTGTCCCCAGTTAACCCCTGGGGGTCAAAAAACCTTAGGTTTCGTTTTTGACTCTCTATCCTGATTGGACGAAAGGCTTAGGTCCCAGCCAAAAACGAAACCTAAGGTTTTTTGAGTGAAATCACTGAATATACCTTTAAACAGAAAATGCATTGAGGTCAGGATACCAATTGTATCCAATCTGGATAGAGAACACAGTCAGGAATCTCAGGATATTACCTATAAGGAATGGATATAGTTTTGTCACCTACCTGAAAATGTATTTTGTTTATTAAAGAGGGGACCTCTGTTATTGAAAACAGGGGTCAATTTAGTTAAAAGGTAAAATCACTATATTCTGATGTAGTGTTAACCAAAAACAACGTCACTTACTCCACCTTTAACCCATTCTGACCTGAGATCAGATTCATACGAGGTTTCCACTGGACACACACTGGTCTGATTAAAGGTTGTGTAAGTGATGTATTCTCCATGATCTTGAATCAGTATACGCACTGAGAAGGAACTGACCTGATCAAAGCTCCTACACCTTCGCTAAGCAGGAGGATGGTTCAACCACAACATGGAGAAGGAACTGACCTGATCAAAGCTCCTACACCTTCGCTAAGCAGTGAAAGGAGGATGGTTCAACCACAACATGGAGAAGGAACTGACCTGATCAAAGCTCCTACACCTTCGCTAAGCAGTGAAAGGAGGATGGTTCAACCACAACATGGAGAAGGAACTGACCTGATCAAAGCTCCTACACCTTCACTAAGCAGTGAAAGGAGGATGGTTCAACCACAACATGGAGAAGGAACTGACCTGATCAAAGCTCCTACACCTTCACTAAGCAGTGAAAGGAGGATGGTTCAACCACAACATGGAGAAGGAACTGACCTGATCAAAGCTCCTACACCTTCACTAAGCAGTGAAAGGAGGATGGTTCAACCACAACATGGAGAAGGAACTGACCTGATCAAAGCTCCTACACCTTCACTAAGCAGTGAAAGGAGGATGGTTCAACCACAACATGGAGAAGGAACTGACCTGATCAAAGCTCCTACACCTTCACTAAGCAGTGAAAGGAGGATGGTTCAACCACAACATGGAGAAGGAACTGACCTGATCAAAGCTCCTACACCTTCGCTAAGCAGTGAAAGGAGGATGGTTCAACCACAACATGGAGAAGGAACTGACCTGATCAAAGCTCCTACACCTTCGCTAAGCAGTGAAAGGAGGATGGTTCAGCCTCCAGCACCGCCTCCTCCTTGGACACATTGAGATCATCACTGGCAAGAATGTCCGTCAGTTTGTCCACAGAGAGAGAGAGAGGAACTCTTCCTATTGGCATAAACAATAGATTACAGTAGATTAGAATATACATTATTTATTACCATTCTGTTCTCTCATAGTTAATGAACTACCCTTTCCTCCTCCTCTCACATGCTCACTGCATGGTGACAAGTCGTTAAGATGACAGGTTTGCTTATAAATACAACTTTGAGTCATAGCCCGCCGATTACTTACCTTGTGTTTTTAACCCATTCTGACCTGAGATCAGATTCTAAAAGTGTCTTAGATTTTTCAAAAATAGCAGACCTACAAGCTCGTATCGCGCCACTCGGTGGCGCGATACGAGCTTGTAGATCTGCTATTTTTCAATAGCTAAAGCATAACATGATGCTGACACCAAAATGGGTGCCCGGTCAGAATGGGTTAATGATATTTTGACAACAAGATTTGAAAAGAATATGAAAAAACAGGGACACCACGTTGAATGTTGTGCTGCCTTATTGCAGACACAGATCAATCAATCAGATTTATTGTTACTTCCACAAATATACACTGGGCATACAGGGGAGCAAAATACCGTTCTCCATGGCTCATGGTGCTTCACATTTAAAAAGAATAAGACATTAAAAAGGGGCAAGGCCTTATTAAAAGAACATTAAGAAGGTAAAAGGAGCAGACAACATTGGCAGGAAAAAGTGCTGATGCATTCAAAGTGCATGTGTGTAAGGTGCTATTCATCCCTCGTTGGGGGCAGTATGTGGCGAGTGTTCAGTGTCCTGATATGTCGTAATGAAGGGGGGGGGGGGGGGGGGGGGGAGCCAGACACATGTAATCAATCCGTCTCTAAAATGTATGCATTGCTCGGTGTCTGACCTGATGGTAAACACTGAAGCATCCCAGAATGTAGTCCATGCTGTGTTTCATCAACAGCTTACAGGAGTGCTGCTCAGTGACTGTGAATTCCTACACAGTTCTTGACGCTCCTTGGCAAGAATCTCTGTCATTTTGTCCTCGGAGAGAGAGAGAGAGAGGAACTCTTCCTATTGGCATGAAATACAGTAGATTAGATGATAAATCATGATAGTATCAATAACATGGCAATGATACAATTTTCAGCTGATAAAAGCGGATACATTTTCAGCTGTTAAAAGCTTATAAAAAAATATTTACAAGAGTGGTTCCCAAAGTGGGGTCGGGGGAGTGGGGACCCCCAGGGGTCCTTGAGGGAGTCCCAGGAGGGTCCCCAGCTAAATGAACCAAATGGACCCTTAAAGGGACACTTCACCCTTTTTGCAAAAACATATATGTTAATGACGTTTAGAAGCTTTAGAACACTTTCCTGGGGGTCTTTATGTGTGTAATATGTGGTTTTAGTTATCTTAGATTGTATCAGTGAGCCCAGTGTCTCTGATGTCATGGACACTGGGCTCACTTCCTTCCTGGACTACATGTTGTCTCAGTAAGACAGCTCTCCCCCTATCCGCAAGGAGGAGCAGTGCACCAAAGAATTATGGGAATTGTAGTCCAGGAAGGTAGTGAGACCAGTGTCCATGACATCAGAGACAACAGGCTCACTGCTACAATCTAAAATAACTAAAACCACATATTACACACACAAAGACCCCCAGGAAAGTGATCTAAAGCTTCTAAACGTCATTAACATATATTAGTGTCCCTTTAAGGGTAACAAATGGAACCAAAGATCTTTCCGTTTTGGCATTGCAACAATTAATTAAATAACTGTCCGTGGTTTGTCTCACATGTGCTCATTGCAGCCTGTGTATTTGCATTTGTATTTAAAGAAAATTAACAGTTAAAGAATCCATCCCAGATTTACCACTACACTTATATTTATACTCCTCAAAAAACGTACAAAAAGTCCTTTCCTCAAAAACACAATCTCAGTTCTGTATGCCGCCCATAAACACATGGGTGGTATGCCTACACTATCCCAGTTCACTGCCATATGGGGCAATGACCAGTTTGTAGCTGCCAAAAATGATTGAGGTTTTAACCAATTCTGAACGGGAACCCATTTTGGTGTTAGCATCATGTTATGCTTTATCTATTGAAAAATAGCAGATCTACAAGCTCATATCGCGCCACCGAGTGGCGCGATACGAGCTTGTAGGTCTGCTATACCTTCAGAATAACAGAATAACGTCCTTTTTTTGTTTGCGTTATTCTGAATTTGTGAACTTTAAGTAACTATACATACCGCTGCGAATATCTCCTGTGGCGCGGAAGCCGTTAAGTATTTTTAATCTTTGTTTGACCGATTTGGTCGCTTTATTTCTTCTTGTTTGTTTACCGTTTATTGTACCGCCTCCCGGTGTGCGGTTGGCTTGTGAGGCTACGTCCCTGCCTCTGATCTGCTCTGTCATAGCTATAGCGCCACTAGCTAGCCAGATAGGCGGTACGATGAGGTGTCAATAAACAAGGAAGGAAGAGAAGAATCAAAGCGACCAAATCGGTCAAACAAAGATTAAAAATACTTAACGGCTTCCGTGCCACAGGAGATATTCGCAGCGGCATGTATGGGTACTTATACTTCACATATTCAGAAAGCCTCACACGGAAAAATGTCGTCAAAGAGCGCAGACAGGCGTTATCCATGTTGTTTATGTTTTATGAATGGCCGCGTACCAGGTGGCATGGTAGTGATGCAACAGGACCCCATGCACTGGGTCGAACAAAATGTCAGAAACTTCAGTAGCATTGGGTTCTGCTTGGAGGGCTAGGAGAGCTGTTGCACTATGCTGGAAAAACACAGACGCTCCAACACTGAGGATGTGGCAAAAGGAAATGATGAACTGTATTGGACTGGAAAGACTCACGTATATAAGTTAGGGGCAGACAGAATGATTTTGTCCAGCTGTGGGAGACATATATGAATACTATACAGCCTATTGTTTAAGAGGAAAAGAAACAGAACTGGAAATGCACTACACAAATGTTTTATTCTATTTTTTCTTATTTAGGTACTTATTTTTTGTTTATACAAGTGCAAGTGTGTGTGTGTGTGTGTGTGTGTGTGTGTGTGTGTGTGTGTGTGTGTGTGTGTGTGTGTGTGTGTGTGTGTGTGTGTGTGTGTGTGTGTGTGTGTGTGTGTGTGTGTGAATGTACTGTATGTAATGTATGTTATAAGAAAAAGGGTAGGGGTGTGAAGTCAAAGAGTCCTAGCACTGTCCAAAACTAAACTCAGGTGTCCAACAAATAAAGCAAATCCAAACCAGTCTGTAGAGTGTGGCCAGTCTCCTCTTAAACTCCTTTGTAAACCAGTCTGTAGAGTGTGGCCAGTCTCCTCTTAAACTCCTTTGTAAACCAGTCTGTAGAGTGTGGCCAGTCTCCTCTTAAACTCCTTTGTAAACCAGTATGTAGAGTGTGGCCAGTCTCCTCTTAAACTCCTTTGTAAACCAGTCTGTAGAGTGTGGCCAGTCTCCTCTTAAACTCCTTTGTAAACCAGTCTGTAGAGTGTGGCCAGTCTCCTCTTAAACTCCTTTGTAAACCAGTCTATAGAGTGTGGCCAGTCTCCTCTTAAACTCCTTTGTAAACCAGTCTATAGAGTGTGGCCAGTCTCCTCTTAAACTCCTTTGTAAACCAGTCTGTAGAGTGTGGCCAGTCTACTCTTAAACTCCTTTGTAAACCAGTCTATAGAGTGTGGCCAGTCTCCTCTTAAACTCCTTTGTAAACCAGTCTGTAGAGTGTGGCCAGTCTCCTCTTAAACTCCTTTGTAAACCAGTCTGTAGAGTGTGGCCAGTCTCCTCTTAAACTCCTTTGTAAACCAGTCTGTAGAGTGTGGCCAGTCTCCTCTTAAACTCCTTTGTAAACCAGTCTGTAGAGTGTGGCCAGTCTCCTCTTAAACTCCTTTGTAAACCAGTCTATAGAGTGTGGCCAGTCTCCTCTTAAACTCCTTTGTAAACCAGTCTGTAGAGTGTGGCCAGTCTACTCT
>NC_139718.1:4672865-4696440 GCF_964188405.1 Protomyctophum parallelum | reverse complement strand
GGGGGGGGGGTGTACGTCAATTTAACAAGTACCTTCGTCAGGCAGCCTCTGTAGACATTTTTAAAGCTCAGCTCAAGACCCACTTCTACAACATTGCTTTTAATTGATCTTATATATTTTTATTATTCATGTCCTCACTGTATTTCATTACTGCTTGTTTTTTAATGTCGTTGCCTTGCTTTTCTTTTATTCTCCATTGTTCTGTAAAGCACTTTGAGCTGCATTTGATGTCATGAAAGGTGCTATACAAATAAAGTTTTATTATTATTATTATTATTATAAGTGTAGACGGTCAGAAATCATAAAAACGTCTGGGTTTCCGAGGCTATCTTAATGCCATGAAAATAAAAATGATTTATGAATCATATAATAGGCTACATATTTCTTTGAAACATGCTATGTGCTTCTTTTTTTGTATTTATGATTGTATGTATGTATGTATTATCTCTCTGAACTACTCAAACCGTATGTTCCCACAAGGACCCTCAGGTCCTCTGACCAGCTTCTCCTGGTGGTGCCTAAATCAAGGCTGAAGCTCAGAGGGAACCGGGCTTTTGCAGTCGCAGCTCCCAAGCTCTGGAATGAGCTGCCTCTGCACATAAGACAGGCCCCCACTCTTCAGGTGTTTAAATCACGCCTCAAGACATATTTTTATTCTTTGGCTTTTCCTAGCATAGTATGAGCTTTTGATGTTGAAAGTGACACTGTGTACTGTATGTTGTTTGTTTTTAAATGAAGTTGTGATTTTTATTATTTTATTGTAAAGCACTTTGGTACAACTTGTTATTTAAATGTGCTATAGAAATAAAGATGGTATGGTATGGTATGGTATGTAGGCTATATGTATGGTATGGTATGGTATGGTATGTAGGCTATAGAAATAAAGATGGTATGGTATGGTATGTAGGCTATAGAAATAAAGATGGTATGGTATGGTATGTAGGCTATAGAAATAAAGATGGTATGGTATGGTATGTAGGCTATAGAAATAAAGATGGTATGGTATGGTATGTAGGCTATAGAAATAAAGATGGTATGGTATGTAGGCTATAGAAATAAAGATGGTATGGTATGGTATGTAGGCTATAGAAATAAAGATGGTATGGTATGGTATGTAGGCTATAGAAATAAAGATGGTATGGTATGGTATGTAGGCTATAGAAATAAAGATGGTATGGTATGTAGGCTATAGAAATAAAGATGGTATGGTATGGTATGTAGGCTATAGAAATAAAGATGGTATGGTATGGTATGTAGGCTATAGAAATAAAGATGGTATGGTATGGTATGTAGGCTATAGAAATAAAGATGGTATGGTATGGTATGTAGGCTATAGAAATAAAGATGGTATGGTATGTAGGCTATAGAAATAAAGATGGTATGGTATGGTATGTAGGCTATAGAAATAAAGATGGTATGGTATGGTATGTAGGCTATAGAAATAAAGATGGTATGGTATGGTATGTAGGCTATAGAAATAAAGATGGTATGGTATGTAGGCTATAGAAATAAAGATGGTATGGTATGGTATGTAGGCTATAGAAATAAAGATGGTATGGTATGGTATGTAGGCTATAGAAATAAAGATGGTATGGTATGGTATGTAGGCTATAGAAATAAAGATGGTATGGTATGGTATGTAGGCTATAGAAATAAAGATGGTATGGTATGGTATGTAGGCTATAGAAATAAAGATGGTATGGTATGGTATGTAGGCTATAGAAATAAAGATGGTATGGTATGGTATGTAGGCTATAGAAATAAAGATGGTATGGTATGGTATGGTATGGTATGTAGGCTATATGCCTTTATTTTATGTGATATAATAGTTAACGGGTCAACTTAACCCATTCTGACCTGAGATCAGATTCATACGAGGTTTCCGCGGAAACACACTGGTCTGATGAACCCATTCTGACCTGAGATCAGATTCTAAAAATGTCAGTCGCTCTTCGATTTTTCAAAAATAGCAGACCTACAAGCTCGTATCGCGCCACTCGGTGCGATATGAGCTTGTAGATCTGCTATTTTTAAATAGCTAAAGCATAACATGATGCTAACACCAAAATGGGTGCCCGGTCAGAATGGGTTAAAAATATTTGTTACTATATCAGTGGTGCTCAATATTTCATGTCAAGGACCCCAAAAATTATATGTAATTGGCATCCGACCCCCATCTGAAAATATGTTGTTCCAAGGACCCTCCCAGAAGCAAAGATTTTAGTTAAAAACGTTCGTTCTGAAAAAATATTTTCAAATTTGCGCCACATTTTCACGATAAAAAAAAAATTGCAGCCACCGAGTGGCGCACTATGAGCTTGTAGGTCTGCTATTTTTAAAAAATCTTAAAGATGCAGCACAAATCTTTGAATATATATTCTTATATTCTTTTTTTTATTTCAACTTCAGGCCTAAATTTAACCCATTTAAACCTGAGGCCGATTCTAAAAATAATTATTCTAAAAGTTTTCTGAAAATGTCAGTGATTTTTCCATGTCAGCGGTGCTCAACATTCCCCCCCCCCCACCCCCCCAGAATTATCTGTATTTGGCCGCGGAGCCCCATCTGAAAGAATATATATTCAAAGATTTGCGCCAATCCATTTTCACGATTTTTCAAAATAGCTGAAGTATAACATAAGGCTTAAAACGACAAAAGGGTTCCTCTCTAATTCACTATTCAAGTGCATTTCACAACTGCGTGCCTACCGTACCATACCGTACCGTACAGTACAATACATGTGTCAATATTTAGAAAAGAAACCAAGACAAGACAAAAAAATATCTACAGCATATCATTTTAAAAATGCACATTTACATGAGCAATTATACTAACTAAGGCAACTTGTGAACAAATGCATATACACAACGGTGCCGATCCAAAGCTAATCCAATTTGTTCTTTTGCAATTGTAAAAGTGGAGCACAATATATTCACCGCCCCCCCCCCCCCCTAAACCTGTCAGGTGTAAACAGTGAATTCCATTTGCCAAACAAGAAAACAATAATTACACTATGAACAACAAACCAGTACATCAACAAAAACAGAACAAAGAAAAAAAGTGCAGTGAACGGTGATAATAATAATAATAATAATGATAATGATAATACTATACGATGGCTTGGTGGTACTGTGACTCGTGTCCTGGAAAAAAATCAAATAAAATACTTCTAAATAGAAGTCAGTTAATCAAATAGTTAAATAGATAAAAAGTCGTTTCATTAAAGGCCATTTTTACATTTACAACAAACCTTTTTTTCTTTTAAAAAATAAACGTCTTTTTGTACTCCAAAGGGACAATCCCTTTGTCAAGAGTTTGACATCACAGTACAAGCTTTGGAGGAATTGGACTCATTTCTATATTATGTGCCTTTTCAACAAAATTAAAACAAATCGGAAGAATATAAAAATAAAAAGGAGATACAATTGTACAGTCACGCCACCCAAAGTGGCAACAAAAAAACAATTTAAAAGGCAGATGTAGGCCCAGGCCGTAGCGTAACGGTCTGGGCACCGGACTGGTGATCCAGTCGCGGTGTGCCGCGGGTTCGACTCCCGGACCCGACACGGCCTTTACCGCATGTCTTCCCCCCATCTCTCTCCCGTTTCCTGTCAGCCTACTTTCTATCCCTTAAAAAATCAATAAAGGCGTAAGCCACAAAAAAATATCTTACAAAAAAAAAAAAAAAGGCAGATGTAGTCGGCGAGGACCACACAAACAGGGCGTGGCCACTTTCTCCTTTTCTTATAGAACACTTTCAGATGCTGGGGTAACGACATCCACCCACCCCACCCCCCCGAAGCTCCGCGCGTCACCTCCTGAACACCTCCACTGGGGGGCGCTGCTGCCGTCTAGAGAGATAAACCCATGGTTACTTTGGAAGCAGCGAACACGCTGCTCCATTGCATAGTAAGAAGTCCAACGGTAGACACTTCCCCCCCCTCCTGCTTTTACACAAGGTTTCCCCAGAGTGTGAATGAATGTCCACTTTTTTCCACACACACACACACACACACACACACACACACACACACACACACACACGTGTGTGTGCCGAGCGCTTCTTCAGTCGCACACACAAAAAACCCCAACACGAGACAAACACACGAACAAAGACATTCTTCTTTGGCTATATCGTTGCAGCCGACAGAGGGGAAACCGGGGGACTGTTCGGCTGGCGGGCGGGGGGGGGGGGGGGGGGGGGGGGGGAGTGGGTCGGTTCCAGTGACGGGGACGAAAGGAGACTCCAGCGGGCGTGGCGGGCGGTCCAGCGTGGTCCTAACTGTGGTGCTGCTGCTGGATGATGAGGACCAGTTTAGTGGTCCTAACTCTGCTGCTGGATGAGGCCCAGTTTGGTGGTCCTATAACTGTGGTGCTGGATGATGAGGCCCAGTTTGGTGGTCCTAATAACTGTGGTGCTGCTGGCTGGAGGATGAGGACCAGTTTAGTGGTCCTAACTCTGCTGCTGGATGAGGCCCAGTTTGGTGGTCCTATAACTGTGGTGCTGGATGATGAGGCCCAGTTTGGTGGTCCTATAACTGTGGTGCTGCTGGAGGAGGCCCAGTTTGGTGGTCCCTATAACTGTGGTGCTGGATGATGAGGCCCAGTTTGGTGGTCCTATAACCTGTGGTGCTGCTGGAGGAGGCCCAGTTTTGGTGGTCCTATAACTGTGGTGCTGCTGGAGGAGGCCCAGTTTGGTGGTCCTATAACTGTGGTGCTGCTGGATGAGGCCCCAGTTTGGTGGTCCTAACTGTGGTGTTGCTGCTGTATGAGGCCCCAGTTTGGTGGTCCTATAAACCTTGTGGTGCTGGATGAGGCCCAGTTTGGTGTCCCTATAACTGTGGTGCTGGATGAGGCCCCAGTTTTGGTGGTCCTATAACTGTGGTGCTGGATGAGGCCCAGTTTGGTGGTCCTATAACTGTGGTGTTGTATGAGGCCCAGTTTTGGTGGTCCTAACTGTGGTGCTGGATGAGGCCCAGTTTGGTGGTCCTATAACTGTGGTGCTGGATGAGGCCCAGTTTGGTGGTCCTATAACTGTGGTGCTGAATGAGGCCCAGTTTGGTGGTCCTAACTGTGGTGCTGCTGCTGGATGAGGGCCCAGTTTGTGTCCGGAGGTTCTGGCAGTACCCCGAGAGGCTCCGGTTCTCCTCCAGCAGCTTGCTGTGCTCCTGGACCAGACGGGACGTGCTCTGCTGCTCCTGTTGTCCTGCTCCAGCTCAGAGTTCAGCTCCTGTCTGAGGAAAATACCTCTTTATATTTATATATAAAAATGGTAAATGGTGCATTTATATATAGCGCCTTTTTAGGGCTTTAAGCAACTAGTCAACTATTCAACTAGTAAATCCACTAGTCGACCTTGTTGGTACTAGTTAACTAGTTGATAAGATTTTTCCCCCTATTTTGTAGGCCTCAAGATCAGGTAGATTACAGTTTATAGTCATCAATGTACACATTTTTCCAAACAAAATATTTTTTTTTTTTACATAAAAGGTAGTTAAACAACTAGTCGACTAGTAAACTAGCCAACTAGTCCTAACCTGAGGTTAAAGTTAATATTTTTAGAGCATACTGTACTCCCCTCTATACCGCCCCCTTGTGGGTGAAATTTAAGAAAGCAAGTTTGTATAAACTGCAGGTTGCCTATAATGACTGCATGCGTATATTATTGAACAAACCAAGGTGGAGCAGTGCAAGTGAGTTATTCTGTAGTGTGGGAGTTTACACCTTTCATGCCTTACTGAGACACTTGATGTATAAATGTATGTGTCGGCTCAATGAGTCTAAAAACTGCATAATTATGCTGCTGTGTAACCCCAGCTTCAGTAGCACCAGGTACCGGTCTGCCTTTTGGAAGCACTGGTATGAATGTTTATTGTAAAAATGATGTTTTTATGGGTTAGGGGTGTTTCTTCTCTGTATGTACTGTTTTATGTTGTCTGTTGTTATTGGACCCTGAGTCTGAACAAATAAAGTTGATTGATTGATTGATTGATTGATAGTAAAAATGACTAGAAGTGAAAGCCCTAGCGCCTCTATCCAGCACATTCACCCATTCACACACTATGGCATTTTTAACTATAATCTACCTGATCTTGAGGGCTACAAAATCGGGGGGGAAAAATAAAAAAATAAAAAACACATTTTTTTTCTCATCACACGTGGACAATAAATTAAACTAACTAACATACATAACATAATGCTTAGTTAAAACACCAAAAGGGGTTCCCGTCGGGAATGGCCCTTAATACCCCCGGGCGATTGATGTGTTAATGGTGCTTGGTGTGGACAGCCGTTAAGGCACACAGCATTCCTACATCACGACATTTGAGTGAAGCACAACAATCATGCAAACACTAGGATAGGATTGGACTCACTTCCTCTGAACCAGAAGGGCGATCTCCGTCTGGACCTTGAGGTACTCCTGAGCCATTCGGCAGTGCTGCTCAAACACAGCCATGGATTCCTTGGAGTTTGGACACGGAGCCAGGGGCTTGAGAGAGAGAGAGAGAGAGAGAGAGTTCAGTCAACGCTAGTACATTAAAGGGACACTTCACCCTTTTTGCAAAAAAATATATGTTAATGACGTTTAGAAGCTTTAGAACACTTTCCTAGAGATCTTTATGTGTGTAATATGTGGTTTTAGATATTTTAGATTGTAACAGTGAGCCTGTTGTCTCTGATGTCATGGACACTGGGCTCACTTCCTTCCTGGACTACATGTTGTCTCAGTAAGACAGCTCTCCCCCTATCCACAAGGAGGAGCAGTGCACCAAAGAATTATGGGAATTGTAGTCCAGGAAGGTAGTGAGACCAGTGTCCATGACATCAGAGACAACAGGCTCACTGCTACAATCTAAAATAACTAAAACCACATATTACACACATAAAGACCCCCAGGAAAGTGATCTAAAGCTTCTAAACGTCATTAACATATATTTTTTGGCAAAAAGGGTGAAGTGTCCCTTTAAAGGTTTTATGACATTCATTTTCATTTATTTTTCTTTTTCTTTTTTCCTTTAGGTTTTATGACCTCAATTACACCCAAAAAACCTGAACTTTGAACATTCAGTGGATTTTCTGTGGTCTGAAGTTTTCTTTGGGATTTTTTGGGCCTTTTGAGCTACAATGAAAACAGGCAACACAGTGAAACAGTGACATCTGCTGGCAAATCCCATTGACATATATGGGATTTGCAGTAAGTGATGTCACTTACTGCCGGCAAATCAGAGCACCTGTTTGAGCCAGAAAACTCCAGATCACAGAAAATCTACTGAATGTTAAAAGTTCATGTTTTTTGGGTGCAATTGAGATTAGAAAACCTAAAAAAAAACAAGAACAATTCCAAAACCTTTTTTTTTTATGTCACAATCCCTTTAAAAAGAGGACCAGCATAGCAGTGTTTTTGTCATCCGTCTATGATCACATGATCGTTATGGTACATGAGAAGTAGTAAATGAACATTCTACAACAGGTTGTTTCGAGGAAGCAATCTGATTGGTTGAAACGGCTTCTAGCTATTTTTGAAAGATCGAAGAACGACCGACATAGAAACATAGCTTTTTCAGAAAACTGTCAGGATGTATAGAAGACATTTTTATAGAATGTGATCTCAGGTCAAAAGTGATTAAGACTGTATATTTAATGTATATATATTTAATGTACCTGTAGTTGATGATCCAGTGTCAAGTAGGCCATGGGGATGGAGCTGTCCAGGCAATTGACAGCTACTGCGCACGCACGCACGCACGCACGCACACACACACACACACACACACACACACACACACACACACACACACACACACACACACACACACACACACACACACACACACACACACACACACACACACACACACACACACACACACACACACACACACACACACACACACACACACACAATTCAAGCATGTTATTATCACATGTTTTGATGACTGTGATAATAAATAGGCCTACAGCTTTTACTAATGATTAACAATATGAACCTCCTAACTCTATTTATGATATACTATATGTATATATATATATATATATATATATATATATATATATATATATATATATATATATATATATTGTATAAATCAGTGCTATTGAACACCCTTTACGTCTGTGTGTTGTTTCGAAAATATTGAACCAATGAAAAAACGCTTGGGACGAAACCTCTTAACTCCATTGGACCCCCAAACTGTCTCCTAAAGCAGCTAACTCCACCACCTCTCTCCCTCTCATGCAAGAAAATTCTCAATTTATAAAGTCACAACACCAACATCGATGAGGCAGTATTGCTTTGTTTTCCAATATCCTGTTTTCTTAATATCCTGATTTTTATTTTTTTCCTGAAAAATGGACATTTTGGAGTTAGGTGGTTTCTTCCCGACAGCAGAGATATACAATTAGTATATTTACATATTGCTTTTTCAAAGCACAAACTACAAAATCAGTGTAAAATAATTGGATGGTTGTCCTCTAGCACCCCTTAGTGGCCTGTTCTGTGCACCTTCACTCTGCCCTGGTGTTACATGGCTCCCCATTTCCACCAGGGTGGAACCGGTTCAGTTCTCCCCCCCCCCCCCCCCTCCCCCCCGCCTAACAATTGAAAAATATTAGATCTACAAGCTCGTAGCACGGCACCGAGTGCAGCTTGTAGATCTGCTATTTTTGAAAAATCGTGAAAATGTGGCGCAAATCTTTGAATATATATTCTTTCAGAGCGAACGTTTTTAACCCACTTCATGTCAAGGACCCCCAGAATTACCTTTATTTGGCCGCGGACCATCTGAAAATATGTAGTTCCAGGGACCTCCCCCAGAAGCAAAGATTTGAGTTAAAAAACGTTCGCTCTGACAGAATATATACTATTCAAAGATTGAATGCGCCACATTTTCACGATTTTTCAAAAATAGCAGACATACAAGCTCGTAGAACTGCTATTCTTTTTAAATCGTGACAATGTGGCGCAAATCTTTGAATGTATATTCTTTCAGAGCGGACGTTTTTAACTCCTATTTTTGCTTCCAGGGGGAGGGGGGTCCATGTAACATCATACTTTGAGATGGGAGTCCGCGGCCAAATACATATAATTCTGGGGGTCGTGCAAAACACTGTTTAAATGGCTTAAGCATCTAACTTGCAACATTGTTTTTAAGTGTGCGATTTTAATTGCTTGCACACTTCCTACCAATTTCATATGACATGCCATTACAAAATATATATTTTTCACATGTATTATTAGTTTTATACATTTTAGGAGTGAAAACATAATGTTTAGATGCCTGTGACAGCCTCTCAGCTGGTCAAACAATGCTGCTCCGCTGTTCTACGACAGAAAAACACGTGAGGACAAAGCGTACGACAGCTCCCGACCTAACGTGATTTTTGTCCTGGCACACGATCAATTCAAGGTTTTGCGGAAATGGTAAATGCAGAGATTTTTCAGCATGCAACCAAGTGTAAAATGACTTCTACCGGATCTCTTGTCCACTAGTCCTTTCCTAACATTTTAGTCTAGTTTTTATTTGGCGACGAAATTGTCAGCATATTTAGTACTTCATTTCAGTCGTCATACCTTAGTTTTCATTTAGTTTCCATGTAGTTTTCATCAGTGAAAAAAAGGTAGACGACGAACATTTCTCGCCTTAGTTTTCGGTCGACAGAATCAACAGCGACGTATCGTCTAGGCCATCCTGTTGACGGCGTCATCATTAACATACACACCTGTACCTGTGGGACTGACTGGCCTCCTGAGCTCCGATTGGTCGGTGACGGCGGGGGCGGGCTGTGCGGGGCTGTGGGAGCGTCCCGTTGGCTGGCCCTCTACACTGGCCTCTCTGAAGACGTTGGACCGCAGCGTGCCCGTCTAAAAACACAACACAGACAAAACAACTCTGAACACGGTGGACCGCAGCGTGCCCGTCTAAAAACACAACACAGACAAGACAACGGAGGACATTTACACCCATTTAGACGATTTTACTAAATAATGTCTTCTAAAATCCTGACGGTTTTCTGAAAAACCCTATGTTTCTATGTCAGTGGTTCTCACAGGGTTAAACCCTATGTTTCTATGTCAGTGGTTCTCAAACATTTTCCCCCCAATATGTATACACGTACAAGGCATAGAAAGAATTAAGAGGTTTTCATTGGTTCATTATTTTCAAAAAACAACTCACAGACATGAAGGGTGTTCATTCAATAGCACTGATTTATGCAATAAATAAATACATCTAAAACCTCAAAAATGGAGTTAGGTGGTTTCCTCCTGAGAGAAATGGCAGAATACCGTATATACTCTAGTGTGTGTGTGTATGTATCAATGAACATCTTTCTACGGTTTGGTCGTCCTTTCAGATGTCTGCTGACATGATGAATGTGCACCCACCAGAGGCCTCGTTCACACCTAAAAGACACCCGTCTTGTCCGTGTCTTGGACAAGACGGGTGTCTTTCAGGTGTTTGTTTTAGGAATTCCAACAAACAACAACAAACCCTGGCCGATAGACGGGTCACTCACACCGTGGATAAACCAACATGCCCACATGCTTTGCACATTACACACTACTTTAACCCATTTAGGCCTGACATCGAAATAAAAAAAAGCCTTCTAAATCCTGACAGTTTTCTGAAATACCTATGTTTCTAGGCCTATATCACTCAATATTTCATGTCAAGGACCCCAAAAATGATATGTAATTGGCCACCGACCCCCATCTGAAAATATGTTGTTCCAGGGACCCCCTCCAGAAGCAAAGATTTGAGTTAAAAACGTTCGTTCTGAAAAAATATATTCCAAATTTGAGGCACATTTTCACGATTTTTCAAAAATAGCAGACCTACAAGCTTGTAGATCTGCTATTTTTCAATAGCTAAATTATAACATAATGTTTAAAACACCAAAAGGGGTGCCCGCCCAAAATGGATTAATAAACGAACATGCTTTGCACATTACACACTACTTTCCATCCATGGCGTATGCTATACGGTGTCATACTTTGGCTCAAGTACAGACTGCCATTTGGCCCGTCAGCATTTACATTAGGTAATAGTTTCTTAGATTATTAACCCATTCTGACCTGAGATCAGATTCTAAAAATGTCAGTCGCTCTTCGATTTTTCAAAAATAGCAGACCTACAAGCTCGTATCGCGCCACTCGGTGGCGCGATACGAGTCAGAATGGGTTAAGCCTGACATCTGTTAATACTTGCGTGCCCTGGTAAAAAAAAAAAGCTAGTAAGAAAGAATATCTTTTTTTGCTGCGACGGACGGGCCCCCATTTAATTGCATCCTTTGTATCCGGATTCCGTTTTGCAAACACACTACCGCCCCTGGTTTCCATTCCCTTTTTACCTCCTTCATGATGAATTCCTGTTCCGTTCTTTGACTACATAGAAGTGTCTATTTGTACGTCTCTAAATGTGTTGATGAATTGAACATGGTGGACCCTCTTGTAAATAAGTGTAATGCTTAATTGGGTCGTCCACTCACTCACAGTTAACAGTGTTTTTGTATTGAGTTTGTACTTGAAATATACTGTAATTCTGCAAACTGTTAATAAATATTTCAATCAATCAAAAACTATACCTTTGATGGTTTGAACTGCAGAGGAAATTTGGCCTCGATGCTCTTGAGGGTCTCCTCTCCTTTTCCAAGCTCCATGTCGCGCTCGCTCCTGTTGCTGTTGATGGTGCATTCAGCATAGGAGTCTGTGATTGGCCACAAGGGGGATTCACATTACGACAATGTGTCTTACAGCATGGTACTGTAAAAAACCCATTTAGGCCTGAGGACGATTCTACAAATGCCTTCTAAATTCTGATAGTTTTCTGGTAAAACCCTATGTTTCTATGTCAGCGGTTCTTAAACATTTTCATGTCAAGGACCCCCAAATATAATCTGTAATTGGCCGCCGCCGACCCCCATCTGGAAATATGTTGTTCCACAGACCCCCCCCCCCCCCTCCCCCCAGAAGCAAAGATATGAGTTAAAAACGTTCGCTCTGAAAGAATATATAAAGGTTTGCGCCACATTGTCACGATTTTTCAAAAATAGCAGACACATTTACCATTTTAGTCATGTGGAATGTTTTAATGCTAGTCTAGTTTTAGTCGACCGAATATCATACGATTTTAGTCAACAAAATCCACAGTTGATTTAGTCGACTAAAATGTATTTTGGCGGGCCTTGATGCCGTCATAATGACTGATTTTACTCTTGCTGAAAATAGCCGACCTGCAAGCTCGTAGATCTGCTGTTTTCAGCATGCAACCACGTGTAAAATGACTTATACTGGATCTCTTGTGCACTAGTCCCTTAATACATTTTAGTCTAGTTTTCTTTTGTTGACAAAATTGTCAATATATTTAGTCTTACTTTTAGTCATCGTAGCTTAGTTTTCAGTTCGTTTCCATTTAGTTTTCGTCAGTGGAAAAAGGCAGTCGACGGACATTTTTCGTGTGGGTTTTAGTCGAGGAAAACAACACTGACGTCTATATACCTGTGCTGGTGGCCGACGAGGAGCCACTTCTGTTGCCCGAGCCGTGATGGGGGATCTGCAGGGGCTCGTCAGAACCCGGGAAGTACTGTGGAGGACAAAGAAGAACCCATGATGTTCTCCCCGTGTCCCCTAGGGTAGGTACCCCTCACATGTTCTCCCTGTGTCCCCTAGGGTAGGTACCCCCACATGTTCTCCCCGTGTCCCCTAGGGTAGGAACCCTCACATGTTCTTCCCGTGTCCCCTAGGGTAGGAACCCTCACATGTTCTCCCCGTGTCCCCTAGGGTAGGTACCCTCACATGTTCTTCCCGTGTCCCCTAGGGTAGGTACCCTCACATGTTCTCCCCGTGTCCCCTAGGGTAGGTACCCTCACATGTTCTCCCCGTGTCCCCTAGGGTAGGTACCCTCACATGTTCTCCCCCGTGTCCCCTAGGGTAGGAACCCTCACATGTTCTCCCCGTGTCCCCTAGGATAGGAACCCTCAAATGTTCTCCCCGTGTCCCCTAGGGTAGGTACCCTCCCAAATAACCTGCAGTAATCCTTGTCTCTAAACAACCTCCCCCTGGCCAGCCGGGGCGCCTGATGGAGGGGAAAGGAACTGGTTGGAATAACGTGTTCCTTCCACGCGCTATGTCCGGCCAGGGAAAAATCTGGCATTACAACACGTAACCTTTTGTCAAAATAAATAAATAAATCAGACCCGTCTGAACTGGTTGTCTGACTATAGGCTATCAGACTATTGGCTATCAGACTATTGGCTGTTGGACAATTGGCTGTCGGACTATTGTTGGTGTCACACCAACACCAAAAACTCCGCTTCCCATCATGCACCTGTGCACAGTGTGAAGCTCAACAGCGCCACTCTGTCACCTGTTGGTGGTACTCTAAACAGACACGGGGACAGTCAGAAACACATTGCCGTTCCTCGGGAGTGGCTCTGCACTACCCAAAAAACAAAAAAAGAAAATACATTTTTGTCAACCAAAACCAACGTACCTTCATGAGGTGGCTCATGGTGTTCTTCACCAACGTACCTTCATGAGGTGGCTCATGGTGTTCTTCACCAACGTACCTTCATGAGGTGGCTCATGGTGTTCTAAACCAACGTACCTTCATGAGGTGGCTCATGGTGTTCTTCACCAACGTACCTTCATGAGGTGGCTCATGGTGTTCTTAACCAACGTACCTTCATGAGGTGGCTCATGGTGTTCTAAACCAACGTACCTTCATGAGGTGGCTCATGGTGTTCTTCACCAACGTACCTTCATGAGGTGGCTCATGGTGTTCTTAACCAACGTACCTTCATGAGGTGGCTCATGGTGTTCTTAACCAACGTACCTTCATGAGGTGGCTCATGGTGTTCTAAACCAACGTACCTTCATGAGGTGGCTCATGGTGTTCTTAACCAACGTACCTTCATGAGGTGGCTCATGGTGTTCTTAACCAACGTACCTTCATGAGGTGGCTCATGGTGTTCTTCACCAACGTACCTTCATGAGGTGGCTCATGGTGTTCTTCACCAACGTACCTTCATGAGGTGGCTCATGGTGTTCTTCACCAACGTACCTTCATGAGGTGGCTCATGGTGTTCTTAACCAACGTACCTTCATGAGGTGGCTCATGGTGTTCTTAACCAACGTACCTTCATGAGGTGGCTCATGGTGTTCTAAACCAACGTACCTTCATGAGGTGGCTCATGGTGTTCTTAACCAACGTACCTTCATGAGGTGGCTCATGGTGTTCTTAACCAACGTACCTTCATGAGGTGGCTCATGGTGTTCTAAACCAACGTACCTTCATGAGGTGGCTCATGGTGTTCTTAACCAACGTACCTTCATGAGGTGGCTCATGGTGTTCTTAACCAACGTACCTTCATGAGGTGGCTCATGGTGTTCTTAACCAACGTACCTTCATGAGGTGGCTCATGGTGTTCTTCAAACCAACGTACCTTCATGAGGTGGCTCATGGTGTTCTAAACCAACGTACCTTCATGAGGTGGCTCATGGTGTTCTTCACCAACGTACCTTCATGAGGTGGCTCATGGTGTTCTTCACCAACGTACCTTCATGAGGTGGCTCATGGTGTTCTTAACCAACGTACCTTCATGAGGTGGCTCATGGTGTTCTTAACCAACGTACCTTCATGAGGTGGCTCATGGTGTTCTAAACCAACGTACCTTCATGAGGTGGCTCATGGTGTTCTTCACCAACGTACCTTCATGAGGTGGCTCATGGTGTTCTTCACCAACGAACCTTCATGAGGTGGCTCATGGTGTTCTTAACCAACGTACCTTCATGAGGTGGCTCATGGTGTTCTAAACCAACGTACCTTCATGAGGTGGCTCATGGTGTTCTAAACCAACGTACCTTCATGAGGTGGCTCATGGTGTTCTTCACCAACGTACCTTCATGAGGTGGCTCATGGTGTTCTAAACCAACGTACCTTCAAGAGGTGGCTCATGGTGTTCTTAACCAACGTACCTTCATGAGGTGGCTCATGGTGTTCTTAACCAACGTACCTTCATGAGGTGGCTCATGGTGTTCTAAACCAACGTACCTTCATGAGGTGGCTCATGGTGTTCTAAACCAACGTACCTTCAAGAGGTGGCTCATGGTGTTCTTAACCAACGTACCTTCATGAGGTGGCTCATGGTGTTCTTAACCAACGTACCTTCATGAGGTGGCTCATGGTGTTCTAAACCAACGTACCTTCATGAGGTGGCTCATGGTGTTCTAAACCAACGTACCTTCATGAGGTGGCTCATGGTGTTCTTAACCAACGTACCTTCATGAGGTGGCTCATGGTGTTCTTAACCAACGTACCTTCATGAGGTGGCTCATGGTGTTCTTAACCAACGTACCTTCATGAGGTGGCTCATGGTGTTCTTCACCAACGTACCTTCATGAGGTGGCTCATGGTGTTCTTCACCAACGTACCTTCATGAGGTGGCTCATGGTGTTCTAAACCAACGTACCTTCATGAGGTGGCTCATGGTGTTCTAAACCAACGTACCTTCATGAGGTGGCTCATGGTGTTCTTCACCAACGTACCTTCATGAGGTGGCTCATGGTGTTCTTAACCAACGTACCTTCATGAGGTGGCTCATGGTGTTCTTCACCAACGTACCTTCATGAGGTGGCTCATGGTGTTCTAAACCAACGTACCTTCATGAGGTGGCTCATGGTGTTCTAAACCAACGTACCTTCATGAGGTGGCTCATGGTGTTCTTCACCAACGTACCTTCATGAGGTGGCTCATGGTGTTCTAAACCAACGTACCTTCATGAGGTGGCTCATGGTGTTCTAAACCAACGTACCTTCATGAGGTGGCTCATGGTGTTCTAAACCAACGTACCTTCATGAGGTGGCTCATGGTGTTCTTAACCAACGTACCTTCATGAGGTGGCTCATGGTGTTCTTCACCAACGTACCTTCATGAGGTGGCTCATGGTGTTCTTCACCAACGTACCTTCATGAGGTGGCTCATGGTGTTCTTCACCAACGTACCTTCATGAGGTGGCTCATGGTGTTCTTAACCAACGTACCTTCATGAGGTGGCTCATGGTGTTCTAAACCAACGTACCTTCATGAGGTGGCTCATGGTGTTCTAAACCAACGTACCTTCATGAGGTGGCTCATGGTGTTCTAAACCAACGTACCTTCATGAGGTGGCTCATGGTGTTCTTCACCAACGTACCTTCATGAGGTGGCTCATGGTGTTCTTAACCAACGTACCTTCATGAGGTGGCTCATGGTGTTCTTAACCAACGTACCTTCATGAGGTGGCTCATGGTGTTCTTCACCAACGTACCTTCATGAGGTGGCTCATGGTGTTCTTAACCAACGTACCTTCATGAGGTGGCTCATGGTGTTCTAAACCAACGTACCTTCATGAGGTGGCTCATGGTGTTCTTAACCAACGTACCTTCATGAGGTGGCTCATGGTGTTCTTCACCAACGTACCTTCATGAGGTGGCTCATGGTGTTCTAAACCAACGTACCTTCATGAGGTGGCTCATGGTGTTCTTAACCAACGTACCTTCATGAGGTGGCTCATGGTGTTCTTAACCAACGTACCTTCATGAGGTGGCCCATGGTGTTCTTCACCAACGTACCTTCATGAGGTGGCTCATGGTGTTCTTAACCAACGTACCTTCATGAGGTGGCTCATGGTGTTCTTAACCAACGTACCTTCATGAGGTGGCTCATGGTGTTCTTCACCAACGTACCTTCATGAGGTGGCTCATGGTGTTCTTAACCAACGTACCTTCATGAGGTGGCTCATGGTGTTCTTAACCAACGTACCTTCATGAGGTGGCTCATGGTGTTCTTAACCAACGTACCTTCATGAGGTGGCTCATGGTGTTCTTAACCAACGTACCTTCATGAGGTGGCTCATGGTGTTCTTCACCAACGTACCTTCATGAGGTGGCTCATGGTGTTCTTCACCAACGTACCTTCATGAGGTGGCTCATGGTGTTCTTCACCAACGTACCTTCATGAGGTGGCTCATGGTGTTCTAAACCAACGTACCTTCATGAGGTGGCTCATGGTGTTCTTAACCAACGTACCTTCATGAGGTGGCTCATGGTGTTCTTCACCTCCTCCATGGCGGGCCTCTCGGCGGGGTCTTTGTCCCAGCAGCGGCACATCAGGTCCTCGATGGGCTCCGGGAGGTCTTTGATCAGCGGGGGCCGAGTGCCTGCAATGACCCATTCAGACCTGAGGACCTGATCTACAAATGCCTTCAATACCCCGACAGGTTTTCTGAAAAACCTCATGTTTTCCATGTCAGTTGTTTTCAAATGACAGTGGCAACACTGACAGTGTTGCACAAGGTTTTTCATATTTGTTGCTTTGTTGGCCGAATTGTTCGACTCCAAACTCACTCCAATCACAAACTCACTCCAATCAAACTCACTCCAATCACGAACTCACTCCAATCAAACTCGCTCCAATCACAAACTCACTCCAATCACAAACTCACTCCAATCACAAACTCACTGCAATCACAAACTCACTCCAATCACAAACTCACTCCAATCAAACTCACTCCAATCACGAACTCACTCTAATCACAAACTCACTCTAATCAAACTCACTCCAATCAAACTCACTCCAATCACAATCTCACTCTAATCACAAACTCACTCCAATCACAAACTCACTCCAATCACAAACTCACTCTAATCACAAACTCACTCTAATCACAAACTCACTCTAATCACAAACTCACTCTAATCACAAACTCACTCTAATCACAAACTCAATCAAATGTATTTATTTTTAATTAAAAGCCACAAAAACATAAAATAGAAGGTGTTTCTGACCTCGGTGCACGGCCCACATGATGCAGAAGGCGGAGCCACCGATCTCATCGAAGGGCTTCCTCCGAGTGATCACCTCCCACAGTATGATGCCCCAGCTGAACACGTCGCACTTCTCACTGTAGTTACTGCCTGTAAAACAACAAACATCATACGCCCAGTCACTTCTCACTGTAGTTACTGCCTGTAACAAAACAAACATCATATGCCCAGTCACTTCTCACTGTAGTTACTGCCTGTAACACAACAAACATCATATGCCCAGTCACTTCTCACTGTAGTTACTGCCTGTAACACAACAAACATCATATGCCCAGTCACTTCTCACTGTAGTTACTGCCTGTAACAAAACAAACATCATATGCCCAGTCACTTCTCACTGTAGTTACTGCCTGTAAAACAACAAACATCATATGCCCAGTCACTTCTCACTGTAGTTACTGCCTGTAACAAACAAACATCATGTGCCCAGTCACTTCTCACTGTAGTTACTGCCTGTAACACAACAGACATCATATGCCCAGTCACTTCTCACTGTAGTTACTGCCTGTAACAAAACAAACATCATATGCCCAGTCACTTCTCACTGTAGTTACTGCCTGTAACAAAACAAACATCATATGCCCAGTCACTTCTCACTGTAGTTACTGCCTGTAACAAAACAAACATCATATGCCCAGTCACTTCTCACTGTAGTTACTGCCTGTAACACAACAAACATCATATGCCCAGTCACTTCTCACTGTAGTTACTGCCTGTAACACAACAAACATCATATGCCCAGTCACTTCTCACTGTAGTTACTGCCTGTAACACAACAAACATCATATGCCCAGTCACTTCTCACTGTAGTTACTGCCTGTAAAAACACAAACATCATGTGCCCAGTCACTTCTCACTGTAGTTACTGCCTGTAACAAAACAAACATCATATGCCCAGTCACTTCTCACTGTAGTTACTGCCTGTAAAACAACACACATCATATGCCCAGTCACTTCTCACTGTAGTTACTGCCTGTAAAACAACAAACATCATATGCCCAGTCACTTCCCACTGTAGTTACTGCCTGTAAAAACACAAACATCATATGCCCAGTCACTTCTCACTGTAGTTACTGCCTGTAAAAACACAAACATCATATGCCCAGTCACTTCTCACTGTAGTTACTGCCTGTAACAAAACAAACATCATATGCCCAGTCACTTCTCACTGTAGTTACTGCCTGTAACAAAACAAACATCATATGCCCAGTCACTTCTCACTGTAGTTACTGCCTGTAACAAAACAAACATCATATGCCCAGTCACTTCTCACTGTAGTTACTGCCTGTAACACAACAGACATCATATGCCCAGTCACTTCTCACTGTAGTTACTGCCTGTAACAAAACAAACATCATATGCCCAGTCACTTCCCACTGTAGTTACTGCCTGTAACAAAACAAACATCATATGCCCAGTCACTTCTCACTGTAGTTACTGCCTGTAACAAAACAAACATCATATGCCCAGTCACTTCTCACTGTAGTTACTGCCTGTAACAAAACAAGCATCATATGCCCAGTCACTTCTCACTGTAGTTACTGCCTGTAACAAAACAAGCATCATATGCCCAGTCACTTCTCACTGTAGTTACTGCCTGTAAAACAACAAACATCATATGCCCAGTCACTTCTCACTGTAGTTACTGCCTGTAACAAAACAAACATCATATGCCCAGTCACTTCTCACTGTAGTTACTGCCTGTAACAAAACAAACATCATATGCCCAGTCACTTCTCACTGTAGTTACTGCCTGTAACACAACAAACATCATATGCCCAGTCACTTCCCACTGTAGTTACTGCCTGTAAAAACACAAACATCATATGCCCAGTCACTTCTCACTGTAGTTACTGCCTGTAACACAACAAACATCATATGCCCAGTCACTTCTCACTGTAGTTACTGCCTGTAACAAACAAACATCATATGCCCAGTCACTTCTCACTGTAGTTACTGCCTGTAACAAAACAAACATCATATGCCCAGTCACTTCTCACTGTAGTTACTGCCTGTAACAAAACAAACATCATATGCCCAGTCACTTCTCACTGTAGTTACTGCCTGTAACAAAACAAACATCATATGCCCAGTCCCTTCTCACTGTAGTTACTGCCTGTAAAAAACAAACATCATATGCCCAGTCACTTCTCACTGTAGTTACTGCCTGTAAAACAACAAACATCATATGCCCAGTCACTTCTCACTGTAGTCACTGCCTGTAACAAAACAAACATCATATGCCCAGTCACTTCTCACTGTAGTTACTGCCTGTAACACAACAAACATCATATGCCCAGTCACTTCTCACTGTAGTTACTGCCTGTAACAAAACAAACATCATATGCCCAGTCACTTCTCACTGTAGTTACTGCCTGTAACACAACAAACATCATATGCCCAGTCACTTCCCACTGTAGTTACTGCCTGTAAAAACACAAACATCATATGCCCAGTCACTTCTCACTGTAGTTACTGCCTGTAACAAAACAAACATCATATGCCCAGTCACTTCTCACTGTAGTTACTGCCTGTAAAAAACAAACATCATATGCCCAGTCACTTCTCACTGTAGTTACTGCCTGTAAAACAACAAACATCATATGCCCAGTCACTTCTCACTGTAGTCACTGCCTGTAACAAAACAAACATCATATGCCCAGTCACTTCTCACTGTAGTTACTGCCTGTAACACAACAAACATCATATGCCCAGTCACTTCTCACTGTAGTTACTGCCTGTAACAAAACAAACATCATATGCCCAGTCACTTCTCACTGTAGTTACTGCCTGTAAAACAACAAACATCATATGCCCAGTCACTTCTCACTGTAGTTACTGCCTGTAACAAAACAAACATCATATGCCCAGTCACTTCTCACTGTAGTTACTGCCTGTAACAAAACAAACATCATATGCCCAGTCACTTCTCACTGTAGTTACTGCCTGTAACAAAACAAACATCATATGCCCAGTCACTTCTCACTGTAGTTACTGCCTGTAACACAACAAACATCATATGCCCAGTCACTTCCCACTGTAGTTACTGCCTGTAAAAACACAAACATCATATGCCCAGTCACTTCTCACTGTAGTTACTGCCTGTAACAAAACAAACATCATATGCCCAGTCACTTCTCACTGTAGTTACTGCCTGTAAAAAACAAACATCATATGCCCAGTCACTTCTCACTGTAGTTACTGCCTGTAAAACAACAAACATCATATGCCCAGTCACTTCTCACTGTAGTCACTGCCTGTAACAAAACAAACATCATATGCCCAGTCACTTCTCACTGTAGTTACTGCCTGTAACACAACAAACATCATATGCCCAGTCACTTCTCACTGTAGTTACTGCCTGTAACAAAACAAACATCATATGCCCAGTCACTTCTCACTGTAGTTACTGCCTGTAAAACAACAAACATCATATGCCCAGTCACTTCTCACTGTAGTTACTGCCTGTAACAAAACAAACATCATATGCCCAGTCACTTCTCACTGTAGTTACTGCCTGTAACACAACAAACATCATATGCCCAGTCACTTCTCACTGTAGTTACTGCCTGTAACACAACAAACATCATATGCCCAGTCACTTCTCACTGTAGTTACTGCCTGTAACAAAACAAACATCATATGCCCAGTCACTTCTCACTGTAGTTACTGCCTGTAACAAAACAAACATCATATGCCCAGTCACTTCTCACTGTAGTTACTGCCTGTAACAAACAAACATCATATGCCCAGTCACTTCTCACTGTAGTTACTGCCTGTAACAAAACAAACATCATATGCCCAGTCACTTCTCACTGTAGTTACTGCCTGTAACAAAACAAACATCATATGCCCAGTCACTTCTCACTGTAGTTACTGCCTGTAACAAAACAAACATCATATGCCCAGTCACTTCTCACTGTAGTTACTGCCTGTAACACAACAAACATCATATGCCCAGTCACTTCTCACTGTAGTTACTGCCTGTAACAAAACAAACATCATATGCCCAGTCACTTCTCACTGTAGTTACTGCCTGTAACACAACAAACATCATATGCCCAGTCACTTCTCACTGTAGTTACTGCCTGTAACACAACAAACATCATATGCCCAGTCACTTCTCACTGTAGTTACTGCCTGTAACAAAACAAACATCATATGCCCAGTCACTTCTCACTGTAGTTACTGCCTGTAACAAAACAAACATCATATGCCCAGTCACTTCTCACTGTAGTTACTGCCTGTAACAAACAAACATCATATGCCCAGTCACTTCTCACTGTAGTTACTGCCTGTAACAAAACAAACATCATATGCCCAGTCACTTCTCACTGTAGTTACTGCCTGTAACAAAACAAACATCATATGCCCAGTCACTTCTCACTGTAGTTACTGCCTGTAAACAACAAACATCATATGCCCAGTCACTTCTCACTGTAGTTACTGCCTGTAACAAAACAAACATCATATGCCCAGTCACTTCTCACTGTAGTTACTGCCTGTAACACAACAAACATCATATGCCCAGTCACTTCTCACTGTAGTTACTGCCTGTAACAAAACAAACATCATATGCCCAGTCACTTCTCACTGTAGTTACTGCCTGTAACACAACAAACATCATATGCCCAGTCACTTCTCACTGTAGTTACTGCCTGTAACAAAACAAACATCATATGCCCAGTCACTTCTCACTGTAGTTACTGCCTGTAAAACAACAAACATCATATGCCCAGTCACTTCTCACTGTAGTTACTGCCTGTAACAAAACAAACATCATACGCCCAGTCACTTCTCACTGTAGTTACTGCCTGTAAAACAACAAACATCATATGCCCAGTCACAATGGTGCATCTGTGATGTTCTTCTTTTTTTACCGACATCAAGTTTAAAATAATAATTGAATGCACAGAATATCAATACGAAGCGACTGAAAAAAACAAACACCTTATTTCAATTTTCAAAACGGCAACCGATGGGGTGCGAAGAGGGGCACAACCACGAGCGGGACTTGACAAAGGGTGAATTATACGAAGATAATAATATTGAAGCTATGTGGAGAAGTGGTGAAGGCAGAAGGGCTCCTTTGACGCCCGAGGAATGAAGTGGCCACGACGTTGGGATGTCTGGTGTTTGCCGATACCGATTTTTATATTTTATAGAACACGTTTATCCCATTCTGACCTGAGATCAGATTCATACGAGGTTTCCACTGGGACACACACTGGTCTGATGAACCCATTCTGACCTGAGATCAGATTCTAAAAATGTCAGTCGTTCTTCGATTCTTCAAAAATAGCAGACCTACAAGCTCGTATCGCGCCACTCGGTGGCGCGATATGAGCTTGTAGATCTGCTATTTTTCAATAGCTAAAGCATAACATGATGGTAACACCAAAATGGGTGCCCGTTCAGGGTTATGCCATATCAAAATAGTACAATATCCCAAATCACAGACAACATCCAGTCTATACTACCATGATATGGATATAATATTGATACTAGGGATGTCCCGATCGCGTTTCTTTGCTCCAGATCCAATTCCGATCATTTGAAAATGACGTGGTCGGCGCCCCGGATTTCCAATCGCCCTATTCCGATCGGGACAACCCCAGCCACGCGTCGTCCCTCTCTAAATGGTAAATGTTGCACTATGTATATAGTGCCTTTATCCGAGGCGCTTTACAGAGACGGTGCATTACATTCACCG